>NW_026715721.1:0-19271 GCF_029784015.1 Lycium ferocissimum | reverse complement strand
TGTAATTATATGTATCGTGCTTTAGAGGCTCGTACGTACATGTACAGAGATGTCTCAGCCCTAGTCGCCTTTGTCACCGTGTGATATGTTGGTACAATGAATATTACTACTCGTTTATACGTACGTAACACGTTATCCGCGATGTTATGAAAAAAAAAAAAAATGTCGTTGCTCACGGCCCACTTAGTAATAAGAACAAGAGCGCGTATAGGTGGGGTGCCGTGACAAAGACGGCATCGTCGCGGCCCCTAGTTGGGCCGCAGACAACGGCGCCGTTTATTTTTTGCCGGTAGTCCGCACCACCTTGCAGAGTGCTCCGTACAAGGGCGGTTCGGTGGCCTCGGGCTGCCCACCCCCACCGGCCGCTTGCCGGCTCATCTTCCCCTTCGTTGGCCCCGCGCCCCACGGGCGGGGTATGCCCGCCACAGTCGCGGCAGGGGTCGCGAGCTCCTAGTTCGAGCGGTCCGAACCGCATATACGTCACCAGCTTCTGACAGACCCGCATGCGTTCGCCAAACGTGGACCCGTGCATGCAATTAATCTTTTTTCTCGGGAAAATACGTGCATCCGATCCGTACCGTGTTCTCGTTAACCATATTCTCGTATCTCCTCGATCGTGATTCCGTACGCCCACATTTCTACGCCCCCGTGTTCGGTAAAAACTCGCTACTATGCCCAGCGCTTTCGGATCTGATTACGTTTCTGTTTAATATGCCTCTATACGTCCGACTCCGATTATAACTCCGTCCGATATACTCTGGTACGTCTGATTCTGGCTTCAAATCTGTCTGATAAATCTCTGTACATCTGACCCTGATACGAATCTGTCTGATATATTTCTGTATGTCCGCCCCTGATCACGGATCTGTCCGACATACGTCTGTACATCTGACCTCGACTGCGAATCTGTCTGGTACATGTGTCTATACGTCTGACTCTGATTTCAAATTGGTCCGATAAATTTCTATACGTCTGACTCCGATTACAAATCTGTCTGACCTATTCCTATGCGTTTGATTCTGACTACGGATTTATGTCTGACTCTGATTATGGACCCGTTCAATATACTTCTGTACGTCTGGCTCTGATTTTGAAACTGCTTAAGACGATGTTGGAATATGATTCTGTTTGTCGTACTTTTGTACTTCTGACTCCGGATATGACCCCGTCTGACGTCCGTTTGATCTTCTGGTTCTGGTTAAGATTCTGTCCGCCGTATATTCGATTCAAGACGGTACGAACAGCCCTAATACGGCGATATCGAAGAAAGATGGATGAAGTTGGGAAATGAAGGCCGTTACAAGTTCTTCGGTCAAGTGCAAGTGTGTAAATGGCAAGTAGACCTCCCCGACTGATTTTGATTTACCATGAGGTTGAATTAACATTCGAGGACGAATGTTTTAAAGGGGGGGAGGATGTTATATCCCGCCTTTTTGCATAATCGGAAAATACGAAATAATTGTGATTTATGAGAAAGAAGGCCATGTTTGAATTTTTCTTAGTAGGTGTGTGGCGGATGTGGAAGTTTGAATGTGAAAACACCGAAGAAGGCATAAGGGCAAAAATTGGAATTTTGGAAATTTGTTTCGGGAAATTTCAAAATAAGAATTATGATGAATTGGGCTTGAAAAAAAAAAGAAAATTGAAGCCCAAAAATTAGAGGCTGGCCGGCCATGAAGGCCAAGCCCACAAGACTTTCATGCAAATTTTTCCATGTGCCTATCATGTGACAATTAATTATGAGATATATATGCATGAGCCTCTCTAGAATTTTCAAGAAAATCAAAGGAAAAATCAAGAACAAAAGAGAGGAGAGTGCACGGCTAAGAGGAAAAAGAAAGAAAAGAAAAGAAGAAATTCTTCAAGCCTTCAACCTTGATGCAAGAATTATAATTTTCTTGGATTCTTGTCAAGCTCAAGATTCTCTACAAAGTGATATAAATATCTTGGCAAGAAAGAGCTTCTTTGGCTAGTTGGAAGAGGTAAGAAATTTTATGTTCTTTTATGTTATGGAAGGTTTATGAATGATAGAATAAGTGGAATTGCATGGAAATCATGGAGTTGTGAGTTGTGTGTGTGTGTGCAAGCCGTGTGTATGTATGCTATGTGTGGCCGTGTGTGTGAGGATGATGCATGGTTATGGTAAATTGAATTTTGTATTGTGTTTTAGTTGTGGTTATGATGGAAATTCATGTTGAAAATGAAAGTTGAATGAGTTAGGGTGAAGTTAGGAATATAGAAGTTGGCGTGAGTTGTGGTAAATTGAAATGGACATGAATTAATTTTGTTTAATATGTTAATTGTGTTGTTGAAGCCTTGTGATGAAAATGGAAGGCTAATGGTCTTAATTGGCATGAGGAAATTGTTGTTAAGTTGTTGTCGGAAAGTATGTGATTGTATTATAGTTTATGTAATTATGGAAATGGAATTGTAAGATGTAAATGTTAACTTGCATGTTATGGAATTTTTGTTGGAAGTTGGAAGTTTTGAACGGTATAATTTGTGAAATAATGTGAAAATGTTTTGAATTGTATTTGATGGTCTTGAATGAGTAAATGAGTATGGAAATATTGAGATGTGAAGTTAGCGAGCGTGAAGAAAGAAGACACAATCAATTATTGTTGTATGTGTGTTGTTGGCTTGTTGTTGGTTAAAGCCTTCCCATATCTTTCTTTGGCATGTCGGTCGAGGGTAACAAAGATGTAAATGAAAGCGAGCCATTGATTGCAAACGGGAATTGAGATTGAACTAGCGTACTCACAATCCAAGATTGAAAATTTTCTTTGGCATGTTAAGGGTAACGCCAAATCATTGATTGCACTTCGCGACTCAAAGATTGAAAATAGAAATCATGAACCAACGATTTCCTCTAAATTGACCTATAAGTATGCAACTTCCATAAAGGAGTCAAAACACTCTAAGATGGTTATGGACGACTCCCTAAGGTTTATTATCCGTAATTTACGTATTCTACTATGGTTGGGTCCGAGGTGGGCCCACAAAACCCCGATATTCCCGTATGGCTCGAATTGATCTATTTCGTCCGTTCTTCCTAAGCAACTCTTAATTATGTTTCCGTCCGCTAACTAATACGTATTATGATTGTCTTTACGAATCTTGATATCACCGACATCCGGGACGATTCGGACACTCGTTCGATATAATCTCGATTACTTTGATTTGACCTACCTTCCGAACTATTTCGGGTTTCATTAAGTCCGTATGTCGGTCCGTATGTATATGGTTTCTCATGGATCCGTTCGTGGATGTCTCAATGCTTCCTTCATTGCGCCCGGCCGGAGTTCGTAATTCGTGCATTTCCACCGCATTGCTCACCGCGTCCGGATTGTGCGGGCCGGGATCCGTCCGCATCCGATTACGATCCGATTACGTGATATTGGGGATGGCGGCCGTGATGGCATTTGATCCGATTCTCGTCCGTCCACCGCGTCCCGTACTACGAGGGTCGGTTTCGTTACCGCGTCCTTATTAGAGGGCCGGATCCGTCCGTATGTGATTGGGATCCGATATCCGATTTGTACGTCCGTATATGATTATGATTACTCGCACGCATGATTCCGTCTCGTTAGAGTTCCGTATGTCCGATTCGGACTCGATTACGTCCGTCATACATTTGAGATCCGGCCCGCCCGAGAGTCCGTCCGTCACACCCCCCCGTATCTCTCGATCCGCATTGTGCCTCCGTTAGCCGCATTTCCTAAATACGACACATTATGACTCGTACGCACGCTCTGTAAGTCTGACTCCGCTTATGATTCTGTCTGTACGCTCTGTAAGTCTGACTCAGCTATGGATCCGATTCTGTCCGTTACGGTTTTACCTATTCGATTCTGATTATGATTATGTATGTTACATTTTCGCTTTACATACTCGGTACACTTTCGCATCGACCCCTCGTTCTACGGGGCCGTGTTACATGCGGTGTACGGACGCACCGCGTGATACGCCACCGGTCTAGGACTTCGATCCGTCGTTTTTGAAGAGCTCCTCCCTTGATCCCGAGGGCCGATACTTTTGGTATATATCTTCTCGTTATTCGTATGTTCGTATATATGACTATTTGGGTACGGCGGGCCCCGTCCCGTCTTCTCGATTTTGTTCGTATGTTGAGGCCCGTAGACATGTCCGTGGTTTGTGGGTTGTCACTGTCCGGGTAGGTATGTGCGATATGCGACTTTGTCTGATATAATAGCCCTAACGGCTTTTGTACAGGTTCCAGTATGTATATACATATATGTATGTTTGTGCGACGCACCTTATATCTGTACGAATTTATGTATGTTTAAATGGAATTAGCCGGCTGGTACGCCTAGTCTGACAGGTAGGTACGTGTGGGTGTCCGCCAGACACCGCCCGCCGCCCACGGGGCCGGGTCGTGACACAAATAATCTCATTTCCTATGACTTGGCTCTACGGCACGATCTAAGATGTCAAAGAGGAGTAAATTATCTCAGATGCCCCGTAGCCTCCCCTCGTTTATAAATGCGCGTTTCACATCATAAATGGTGACTTCCCACGGGACACGACTTTGCGTACAACCCTAAACGACGAACCGCTTCCGATACCAATTTGTCACACCCCACCCCCCCGTTAGGGCGTGATGGCACCCGACCCTTATTTAGGCCTGCAAGAACCCGCGGACTCACATAATAGTCATACTCACGCCGGCTCTCAAATCATGACACAATATATATATAACAAAAGTTATTGAAGAATAATATGCTTTTGCTTCTTTCTCAAATCAAATGAAATCTTGCAACATATGAAACTTATACGCAACGCATAATAATATACCGGCTTACATAGCCACTTACACAACCGACATCTAATACCCACAACACTGCCTCCGTAAAGTCTCTAACACGGAACATGAATCCAAATCATAATGCTCGACACCGGAAGACTCCGAGAAAAAAACGGAGTCGCCAATCCCGCCGGAACATCTTCTCGCTAATATCTTCAACTCATCCTGGGTGTACCGCGCGGTACGAAACGCAGCCCCCGAGGAAAGGGGGTCAAAGACATTTAATATGTAATCGAGTATGTAAAGCATGAAATGTGGTAAGCGGATCATACTGTGGTAAAGAGTACGTAAAAATCATAAAACTTGCCCTTTTGAAAACATTTGTCGTGCATATGCATATTTCGGTAAGTAAAATCTTATCATAATCATATCGTTATATCATCGAACATATATACCGTACCCGGCCCTCTAGTGAGGGACTCGGTGCGTAAGATCATGTCATAATCATGTATGCATGCAGATGTACGTATATACATACCGTACCCTCTCTAGTGAGGGACTCAGTGAATAACGTACCCGGCCTCTAGCAAGGACTCCGTATGCCATCCCGGCCGCCATCTCCATCTCATCACATCATCATCCTATATATATATGTAGCGTATCCGGCCCTCTAGTGAGGACCCGGTGAACAATGCAGAAGTCAGACGTAATGCGTACCCGCCCCCGGACTCGGTGAAAGACGTATTAAGCTTCGTACGAGCAAGAGCGAGAATACCATATACAATATAAAACATACAACATTTCACGGAGACTCATAGGCGTAATACGTATACCGCATCTCATAGCGGACCTTTAACAATAATCGGAGCATAAGTCTTTCTGGATGTCGAGATATTTCATGTCGAATAATCTTTCCGAGGATTGCAAATTCCGAAGTAGATCATAAACTCAAATAAACAAATATATCAGCTATTCGTAGAAATTAGAAAGGTAGCTAAAAACTTTCCTTAGTTTTTGTTTCAAAGTAGTTTACGGAATAATAGGGAAAAAAAAAATCCTGGACAAAGTGGGCTCACCCTCAAATGAGGTGGCGTATGTAAATTGCGCGTGTCAAACTTCATAACGTCATTTATGGGTATTTTAAAGTAATCGGATTTCATTTGCACAAGTTTTAGAGGTTAAAACAATTTTTCTAACTATTCACACAATAAACCATTCAATTCTACTGAATGAAAAAGGGCATTTTTAGACGTAGATTTCGAAGAATAGAGTGTCCCCAAGGTCCAAATTCGAGCTTAGACGTCTAAGACATGCCAAGAGAAGAAACTTGGGAGAGCTTTACATACCTTATTCATCCTTTACGCCGTCCAACCCAAGTCCCGTTTCGTAAAATCTACATTTGGTCATATTTACCAAATATTAATTATAAGGTTTCAAGAATTCGATCTTAACCAACTCTTGGCTACAAAAATTTGGGCAAGCATCTCCCCATACATACGACATCCCCGAGATTCCAACTCGGCCAAAAATTACAACAACAAATCCGAGAATGTAACTCGGCCACAATATCAACAATACCAACAAACATGATAACGACATCAACGACCAATTCAAAATGCATTACAACATTAGTAACTTGTCTTCCGCATAATTCGACGACATTCCAATCTTATTCAATTCAATACTAATGAGCTTACATTCAAGTACTAATCCAATATCATTTAGACTAGATTTCAAGAACGCTTCGGACAATCTACAAGTTACTCAAATCAGCCCGCTCACAAACAACATGCCACCCGAAACTCACCATATTCCATAAGAGCAATGGCAACATATTTCATTCTTCCGAATTCATGAACTACGCCAACAATCCACATGCTAACAACCATTATTTCCATAAACACAAGAATTTACATTAAAATCATATTAATCTCCAAAACAGCCTACAATCGTTCTAACTTCAACATGAGTTATTAACCTCTCATTTTCATCACATAACCCATAACAACAACAACTAAAACACTAATTAGAATTAGCTTAGCATGCCTACACCAAATCAGCCCCTACATGGCCATTCCTCCACATACATAATCTCATGAGTTACATTCATTTTCTACACTCTACAACAACACACAAACATGCACAATAATAAAATTACACTAAATAAAATTTGTTCTTCATGTTTACTCCAACACCTCACTCACGGCCCAACAACTACACCATATTCTTATGAACTTATTTCATTTCTACATTCCACAACATGTACAAATCATTCACAACACATGAAAAATAAGACTAAATCTCACCTTTTCTTTTCACTTTCTCCCACGGCCAACTTGTGTTCTTTGCATGAAAAAGAGTGCTTTTCTTGATTCAACAATTACTCCATGGTGTAGAGGACCCTCTTAATTAGTAGGAAAGCTAGAAGAAACCAACTTTTCTCCCTCACTTTTTCCATGGACCGAATTCAAATGGCCTAAAGCTTACCGTATGCTTCTCCCTTTTTTTTCTCTATTTTTCTTCAAGTTTCTAGAGAGTTAAATGATGAAGATGATTAATGAATCATCTTATACACATATATATATGATGCATATGGCCATGTCCCACTAGTCATGTGGCCGGCCACATGCTTGGATTTTTCATGAAATTTAATTTCCAAATTTTTCACTTTCTATCCCAAATTTTCATGAAATGTTCAACTTCTCATAATTCACTTTTGGCCCCAAGTTTTCATGAACTATTAGTTTCCATAATTGCACTTTTGACCCCAAAGTTCCTTAGTAATCCATGCCAATAAATCATAGGCAACTTGCACTTTAAAACGAAGTCGGAAAATAGCTTTGGCGTACGCTTGTCGCCACTAACTTAAAATGTTCCGATGTACAAAATACGGGATATAACAGATACTACCGATAACGCATCAGAATGTATGGAAGTTTTGAAATTAAGCGAGAGACCGCAGCAATCCCGGGGATGGGGCGACCCCCCTGGGAAGTACATCAAGAATTTTTCACAAATATGGATATGGAGACTAAATGAGAATTTGGGGTAACTTAAGTGTAATTTGAATATGTGGAATAATTAGAGGTCCTAAAAAGGTTACACCGGTTAAGACAGACGAGATCGGAAAAGAATGAAGAGCAAGATTGGCCCGAAACTGCAGAGCAAATTTGAATGGCGATTGGAAATGTTTGTAAGTAGGATGACGAGGAAATTTCCGTAAATTTCTGAAGTATAGTAAAGGTAATTCGACTCTGATTACGATTCTGTATGCCACATTTCTACGCCCCTGTGTTCGGTGAAACTCTGTTTACTACACCTCAGTGCTTCGGGATCTGATTACGTTTCTGTTTAATATATCCCTGTGCGTCCGATTTCGATCATAATTTTATCCGATATACTTCGGTACGTATGATTCTGATTTCAAATCGTCTCCATAAATCTCTGGACATCCGACTCGATACGAAACTATCTCTCGATATACTTCCGTGTGTCCGGTTCGATTGTAACCGTTCGGTACAACGTATGATTACGATTCTCGTTCGCTACGCTTCGTACTCGATTCGGATGCGACTTCGTCGACATACCTCTCGATCTTCCACTCGACAAAAATATTCGTTCACCCTATATCCGATTTAAAATCATATGGACCGCTACTAGGATTTCGAATGTACCCCAATACGCAATGTCGGAAAATGATAGAAGGACTTGGAAAGTGAAGACCTACAATTATTTCGATCAAAGTGAGTACGTAGTATGAAGACCCCCCCCCCCGAAGTGTTTGTAAAACCTATAAGTTAATTTAACATTCGAGGACGAATGTTTTAAAGGGGGAGGATGTTACATCCGCATTTTTGCGTATTCGAAAGTTTGAAGTAACCTTGACTTACAAGGAATAAGGTTATGTTTGGATTTTTCTTGATGTTGGTATGCTTGGTCATGGAAGTATGGATGCGTAAAACAACGGAGAAGGCCTAAGGGCAAATTTGGAATTTTGGAAATTTGTTTCGGGAATTTTGAAATGAGAATTTAGTTCATTGGCCAAATAAATGAAAAGAAAAATTGGGCCCAATACTTAAGGGGTGGCCGGCCATGAAGGCCAAGCCCATGGAAATCTTAATGAGTTTTACATGTGCCAAATTAATATAAGAGTCCTTATCATCAAGAAGTTTCAAGAAATCAAAAGAAAAATCAAGGAGAAAAAGAGAAGGGCCTTTCGGCCAAGGAGAAAGAGAGAAAAAGAGAAATTTTCAAGCCTTCAATCCTAGTTCAAAAATTGTAATTTTCATATATTCTTAGTAAGCTCAAGGTGCTCTACAAGTTGATATAATTTTCAAGTCAAGGGGTGCTTGTTTTGGCAAGATAGCAGCTATTGGAAAAGGTAAGAATCTCATGTTTTCTTTCATGTTATGGAAGGTTTATGGATGTTAGAATAAGTGGAATGGTATGGAAATAATGAATTGTGTTTGTGAGTGTGTTAGGCCGTGCATGTGTGTGAGTGTGTTTGTAGCCGTGGAACATGGTGGTTGTATGAAGGAAAATTGTTAAACTTGTTAGCATGTTGGTTATGTTGTTATGGCCTTATGAAAATAAATGAGAAGTATGAAGAATTTATGTTGTGAATCGTAGTGTGTGAAGCTTGCGTGTATATATATAGCCGTGCATGTGCATGGTTGTGTATTGAAGGTGTGTTGAATTTTATGTTGTGTTTTAGTTGTAATTATGATGGAATTCATATTGGGAATGAAAGTTGAATGAATTTGACGGAAGTTGGAAAAATTAAAGGTTGGCCGTGACCTATGGAAAATTGAAATGAAAATGAATTGTTTTGTTTGATATGTTAGTTGTGTCGTTATGATTCTTATGACCTCAATAAAGGTTTAATGGTTTGAGTTGGTATTGATTTGAAAGTATGAAGTCGAAGTGAGAATTATTGCATTATGTCGGAAAGAGGGCATATTGTGTTGATTGTTGTTGTTGTTGGTGATTGTTGTTGGCTTGTTGTTGGTTAGTTGAGCCGAGTTGAATCTCGGGGCATCATATTTATAGGGGAGGCCGCCGAAATTTCGGTAGCCAAATACTCAACCAAAGTTGAAATGTTAACTTGCATGAATAGTATCGATAAGAGTGACCATTTGCAACATTTCTCGACGAAACGGGAATTGAGATTGAACGAGCGTAAGGCACAATCAAGGTATGTAAAGCCTTCTATTTTCTTTTCATGGCACGACATAGATGTGTAGCTTCGAATTCGGCCCTTGGAGTCGCTCCTATCTCTCGGAATCTACATCTAAAATTGAGCCTTTTGCATTCAATGGAATTGAACCCAATTAGGCCACCATTGACTAGATTGTTCATAGATATCTAAAACTTGTACAAGTCCAATCCGATCACTCTAAACCATTTGCTAATGATTACGAGGTTCAACGAGCATGATTTAAGTACGCCAATCATTTGACCCGAGGTGGGTCCACTATTTCCGATTTTACCCTTTTGTGTTTATAACTTGTCGAGCGGTTTCAAAGGGAACGTTTTTTAACTACTCCTCTACTTATTACTTAAAAATTGTTTTAAATATTCCGTTAAGTCCCGTGACGGTTTTTTGATATGTTCCACGAATCTGAATGTTCTCATTCCGACATAACCTAATCGTGATGTCCGAAAGGTACGCACTATGCTTCCGTCCGATTTCATCACTTTGATTTGTCATTCGCTATGCCTCATTGAGTCTCTAGAAATATATATTTTTGCTGCATTAGTTTCTCACTACTCCACTCGTGGATGCCTCAATGTTTCCCACACCGAGCCCGGCCAGGATATGTTCTCAAGCGTATGTCCCCGCATTGCCCGCCGCGCCCCATGGAGGGTACATACGTGCACGGGTTGTGGTGTATGATGTGCCATGTACGCTATGCCGACATCTCGCCGATTATGTTCGATATGGCCATTTGGTATGTTATGATTTGTTTCGAGATATTCCCTACTCAAGTATGATGTGTTTTTGGCGCCGGGCGGACGGGCGCCTATGTTCTCATTTCACCGAGTCCCACAGCGGGGCCGGTTTTAGCATGTTTTCTTCGCATGCATTACTTATGATTTCTCCGATACGCGTTTTGGATTACTTATGCATCTCGCCTGCTTCTCTCGCACATTCCGTTCGATTTTTTTAATTTTATTTATTACATTCTCTCGCTTTACATATTCGACATTTTTCCGTGTGTGATCGACCCCTTTCTCTTCGGGGTCTGCGTTTCTCGTGCCACGCAGTGGCGCACGTTTGATTTGCTAATCCGTTCGCCTAGGTTATCTCGCTCTACCGTTTGAAGTGCTCCCTTGTCCGGCAGCCCCATGATTTGGTATAGACTTTTTATTTCATATGTACATATTCATTTCCGGGGTACGACCGGGCCCCGTCCCGTCATATGATTATGTTTGGTTCGTAGGGTCTCGTAGACGTGCGTGGGTTCAGATAATGCTGGTGGGAGTTTTGCGTACGTTCTAGGTTTACGTATTTTGTGACGGCCCTTGCCCGCCTTTCGTGCGTCATGCGCCATCGACTCGTTAAATTATTACTCGCTTATTTGTAATATTTTGCTAAGTTAGGTTTAGCAGACGTATGAGTGCCCAACTAGGGCACGTGTCGCGACACTCACGAGTTGGGTCGCACAAAAGTGGTGCACGAGCGGCCGGTTCTCGGAATGTTCCGTAAAGTCGTGAGCAGTGCAGTCTTGTTTATCGGCAGTTTGGCCCCACATCTATAAACAGGAAGCGCAGGACATCTAGGGATGTTATGTTACCCTTCCTTGGACTCTTAGATCGTGCGTTAGGGAGCGCCGTATTATTAGGATGGTTCCTCGCAACGAATTGTCATGTGTTCGCGCCGAGGCTCCGAAAAGAGCACGTCCGTATTTTGGGAAATTATTTTCGACCCTCTCTTGCAGTGTGATTGTAGGTTGACA
Source organism: Lycium ferocissimum (assembly GCF_029784015.1). Taxonomy (NCBI): domain Eukaryota; kingdom Viridiplantae; phylum Streptophyta; class Magnoliopsida; order Solanales; family Solanaceae; genus Lycium; species Lycium ferocissimum. Next base: position 7,547 of record NW_026715721.1, on the reverse strand, counting down.
AAGATGAAGAGGGTGGTCGACAGGGGGGATGGGGGTGCGAAGAAAGCCCCAGGATGTCACCGGGGGCCGAGTAGCAGAGCCCCGCCTATTCGATCGAGACGGATCCTTCGAGGATCCCACGGAGGATAGTTAACATACGATCCTGAGGACCCAGCACGATTCCTCCGCCCGGTAGTCTCCGATTTCTAGAGCAGGGATTCCATGGAGGATGGCTACGACAGCACGTACATCTCGGGAGGATCCGCGACGACCCCTCCGTAGCTTACCTCTCCACGGAGGAGGATAGTTATGAGGCGACCCACTCCTGAGCCTTCTTCGGGGACGACGGGAGGAGAGATTTCTGGGTACGCCGCCGAAGCTCGAGAGTGAGCATCATGTCGGCCTCGGGCCACCGGGAGAGTGCTACGGATTTCTGATCCGGTCACCGCGAGCCGGGATTTGTCCGATCATCCATATACCCCTCCTCCGATTCGACGCTTGCGGCTAGCGGAGCGCCAGTAGGGAGCAGACGGCGATGACGGTGGACACACTCTCACGCAGCCTCGTGTGCGACCCGAAATTGATTATGTTATAAGTATATGAGCTTCCCAGAATTTCCTACGTGTATGATTTTTGTAAAATATTATCCGGTGACAAGAAGGGCGATCGAGATGTCCCCCGCCATAAAAAGATAAATTCAGAAACCCCGGTGGTGGATAATTATGAGTAAAGGGGCGAAAGTGCATATCGAGGTAATCCCCCCCGGGGCAATATGACACCGTGTGTTTGGACCGGGGTGGGGACCCGCTACGGTTAAAATTTCTCGAAAATTTATTAAGGCGCCGAACGGCCCTAAATTACGATAGGCAAAGATAATTGACGAGGCACCGACACAACTACATACACCCCACCTCCGTGCGTGATGGGCACCCGACCCTTATTTAGGCCGGCGAACCCGCGGACTCACAATAGTCATACTCACGCCGGCTCTCAAATCATGACACAAATATATATATAATAAAAAAGTTTGTTGAAGAATAATATGCTTTTGCTTTTCTCAAATCAAATGAAATCTTTGCAACATATGAAACTTATACACAAATTTATAATAATATACCGCTTACATAGCCACCACACAACCGACATCTAATACCCACAACATCGTTCGCAAAGTCTCTAACACGGAACATGAATCCAAATCATAATGCTCGACACCGGCAGCACCGAGAAAATGGAGCTCGCAATCCCGCCGGAACATCTTCTCGCTAATATCTTCAACTCATTCGGTGTACCGCGCGGCATGAAACGTGCCCCCGAGGAAATGGGGGGGTACATTTTAATATGTACCGAGTATGTAAAGCATGGAATGTGGTAAGCGGGATCATACTCGTGGGGGAGTAAAAAATCATAAAACTTGCCCTTTGAAAAACATTTGTCGTGCATATGCATATTTCGGTAAGTAAAATCTTATCATAATCATATCGTTATATCATCGAACATATATACCGTACCGCCCTCTAGTGAGGGACTCGTGCGTAAGATCATGTCATAATCATGTATGCATGCAGATGTACGTATATAATATTAGCCACATACCCGCCTCTTCTGTGGGACTCGCGGAATAACGTACCCGCCCTCTAGCAAGTGGGACTCGGTATGCCATCCCGGCCGCCATCTCCATCTCATCACATCATGCTATATATATAAGAAGGCATCTCGCCCTCTAGTGAGGGACTCGTGAACAATGCGTAGGTTGCACGAATGCGTACCCGCCTTGCAGATCGTGAAAGACGTTTATTGCTTTCTCTGTACGAGCGTAGTAGTGAGAATACCATATACAATATAAAACATACAACATTTCACGAGACTCATAGGCGTAACACGATAATGAGACCTCATAGCGGACCTTAACAATAATCTTACATAAGTCTTTCTGACAAGATATTTCATGTCGAATAATCTTTCCGGGAGTGATTGCAAATCTTTATAGATCATAAAACTCAAAATAAACAAATATAATAGCTTATTCGTAGAAATTAGAAAGGTAGCTAAAAACTTTTCCTTAGTTTTTGTTTCCAAAGTAGTTTAAGCGGAATAATAGGGAAAAAAATCCCACAAAGTGGGGCTCACCCCTTGGCCAAATGAGGTGGCGTATGTAAATTGCGCATGTCAAACTTCATAACGTCATTTATGGGTATTTTAAAGTAATCGGATTTCATTTGCACAAGTTTTAGAGGTTAAAACAATTTTTCTAACTATTCACACAATAAACCATTCAATTCTACCGAATGAAAAGTGGCGTTTTTAGACGTAGATTCCAAAGAATAGAGTTGTCCCCAAGGTCCAAATTCGAGCTTAGTACGTCTAAGACATGCCAAGAGAAGAAATGGGAGAGCTTTACATACCTTATTCATCCTTTACGCCGTCCAACTCCAAGTCCCGTTTCGTCCCAAAATCTACATTTGGTCATATTTACCAAATATTAATTATAAGGTTTCAAGAATTCGATCTTAACCAACTCTTGGCTACAAAAATTTGGGCAGCATCTCCCCTATACATACGACATCCCCGAGATTCCAACTCGGCCAAAAATTACAACAACAAATCCGAGAATGTAACTCGGCCACAATATCAACAATACCAACAAACATGATAACGACATCAACGACCAATTCAAAATGCATTACAACATTAGTAACTCGTCTTCCGCATAATTCGACGACATTCCAATCATATTCAATTCAATACTAATGAGCTTACATTCAAGTACTAATCCAATATCATTTAAACTAGATTTCAAGAACGCTTCGGATAATCTACAAAAGTTACTCAAATCAGCCCACTCACAAACAACATGCCACCCGAAACTCACCATATTCCATAAGAGCAATGGCAACATATTTCATTCTTCCGAATTCATGAACTACGCCAACAATCCACATGCTAACAACCATTATTTCCATAAACACAAGAATTTACATTAAAATCATATTAATCTCCAAAACAGCCCACAATCGTTCCAACTTCAACAACATACGAGTTATTAAACTCTCATTTTCATCACATAACCCATAACAACAACAACTAAAACACTAATTAGAATTAGCTAGCATGCCTACACCAAATCAGCCCCTACATGGCCATTCCTCCACATACATAATCTCATGAGTTACATTCATTTTCACACTCTACAACAACACATAAACATGCACAACAATCAAATTACACTAAATAAAATTTTGTTCTTCATGTTTACTCCAACACCTCACTCACGGCCTCAACAACTACACCATATTCTTATGAACTTATTTCATTTCTACATTCCACAACATGTACAAATCATTCACAACACATGAAAAATAAGACTAAATCTCACCTTTTCTTTCACTTTCTCCCACGGCCAACTTGTGTTCTTTGCATGAAAGAATGCTTTTCTTGATTCAACAATTACTCCATGGTGTAGAGGACCTCTTAATTAGTAGGAAAGCTAGAAGAAACCAACTTTTCCTCACTTTTTTCCATGGACCTAATCTTGTACCCATGCTTAGCCGTATGCTTCTCCCTTTTTTTTTTCTATTTTTCTTCAAGTTTCTAGAGAGTTAAATGATGAAGATGATTAATGAATCATCTTATACACACATATATATGATTCATATGGCCATGGCCCACTAGTCATGTGGCCACACATGCTTGGATTTTTCATGAAATTTAATTTCCAAATTTTTCACTTTCTATCCCAAATTTTCATGAAATGTTCAACTTCATAATTCACTTTTGGCCCCAAGTTTTCTATGAACTATTAGTTTCATAATTGCACTTTTGACCCCAAAGTTCCCTTAGTAATCCATGCCAATAAATCATAGGCAACTTGCACTTTAAAACGAAGTCGGAAAATAGTGGCGTACGCTTGTCGCCACTAACTTAAAATGTTCCGACGTACAAAATACGGGATATAACATCCTTCTCTTTAACATTCGTCCTCGAATGTTCAACTAGTTCCGTAGGGTCTTGTGAGGATCTCTCGGGGGGTTTTATCACCATAACATGCAACTTCATTTACCAATCGTATTTTCTCGCATTCGCAAGTCATCTTCTTTTCTCGTTATTATTCGCCACTATTGCTTTAACGGGAACTACATCTTTAGCACGCAACCTTCTTGCCTTACAATTAGTGTGTAATAAGATTCGGGTATCCTTTTGTTAAGCCCTTCCTTCTTGTCAAGCATTTATTTGGTCTCATCTCTAGTATAATAAATATTTATAAGTGACCTGATCGCCTTGCACGACCCGCATGTTTAATCTTGGTCACGATCGCTTCTCCCGTTCGTACTTATTTCACACCCTTACTTTCGTGCTTGCATTTGCTAGGAGTCTATCTCGTCATACCTCTTTTTCCCCGCTTTTCTCACTTTCCTCGCCATAGGAAATTTCCCTCCGCTAGCAACCACTCTATTGCCTACATCTTAACCCTCCGATCCCGTGTAGCCGTACCACCATGTCTCCGTAGGCTACTTGTTACCTTCCTTCGTCGTATTCTCTCTTTAAGTCTCCATTTCCTAACATTATGCTATTCCAGATACTTACAATAAGTTCTCAGTGTCATCCCAAGTACCGTTCCGATTTCTACCCCTCTATTACTGGCCTTTAGATCTTACCAACTTGTCTCCACAACGAACTTTACCTACGGCCCAAGCGTCCGTATCCCGACATTGTAGTGTTAACCGGGCTTCGCCTTACACTTACATCTCTTTTCGCTTCTTTAGGGCATACTTATGCCATTACCCGATTATACTCCTACTCTATATCCGTATTTCCAACCTTAATTAGATAGCACTTGTATTCCAATATTTTAATCCTCTTGCCGTTCATTTACTCGCTTTCTTTCTTTCCATTTATCGTTGTATTAGGACTTTCTGTTTAACTTGTAGTGAAAACAACATCAACTTGCCTCGTAATATTTGCACTTTTATATATATATATATTTCCATTTGAACCATGTTGCTCCGTCCGATCGTGCCTTCCATATACCGCCACATTGATTCTAATACATATATCCACCGATCCAACCCTGGCAGGGGTATCCCTTTTATACCTATGCGCACTTATACCCCTACTATCTTGCTTACAAGATATCTCCAAACACTATTCCAATTCACCCATCAATCCCCGTTGTCCTTTTTCTCCCTTTTTCCGCCCCAATTTCCCCGTTCTACGCGACCTTCGGGGTTTGCCCCTTCCCGACTTAAGTCCCAAGTCACTCAACTCCTCTTTGGTGTGTCCCAATTTGTAGAACCCGAAAATTTCCCGGGGGGGGCACCCTCCGGGAAATTTCTCTCCCAAGCGCTTCTTTTTATTCTTTTATGAAAGCGGTGCCCAAAGCCGATAATCCCTCCCCTCACCGCATTGCCTCCGTCACGGATATGGAGTAAGTTGAAGTCTTAGCGGATTTCGGAGCGCTCTTATAGCATAATTACTATTTTTACCCCTCCTTTGGTCCCGTATTCGCCTTTATCCGGGATGTGATTACTTTTTGCCCCAACCTTGGTCCCCAAAGGTGAGCTCACTTTTGTCGTCATTACTTGTGATGCCCCCTTCCGGGCCCCTTTAATTTCTGCTCCCATTTTTTGCTCTTCATCTTTCTATAAAAGGGGTTTTTACATTCCCCGTCACATATCCCCTGTCCTTAGCTAAATGTATGATCATTATTATCCGTTATCTCGCTCTCTTCTTATTTCCTTGTTCCAACCCCCTTTTTTTTCTTACGCTCATATCATTTCCGCCTTATATAACACTCTTTCAACTTTTCCTACAACTTGACAAGCCTTTCTTATCCGTTCTATATTTCATTTTTTCCCTTTCAGAGTCGATATTGAATTTCTAATTATTCTTATCCTCTTTTAGCGATTAGCTTTTCCCGGGGTCTCCTAATCGTAACTTAGCCAAATCCTATCATTGTTATTGGCAAAACTCCCCCGGTATTACAAATCTTATCCCATTTCTACTTTTTTTCGAGAAAATTTTTGGGAGTTTTCCAATGTTACTATCCCAAAAACCGAAAAAATACCAAAACGCCCCCCGAAAAAACATATGTACGTTCATATCTATTTATCCAAGGTCCCAAAATCACCCCAAAAAAAATAATGAACATACTTGGGGTCCTTTGCACCCATTACACTTTCTCGATTTCCCCCTTGATTTTTGTTTGTATTTGATTTCATTTCTTTCCTGTGTATCTTTCGTACCGTCGCTTTCCTTATGCTTTTAGTTTCCCCCTATCGCCGCTTTTTCCGTAGCCTTTTCGCTAAATCGAGGTTGCCGTTATATCCCGCCTTTTTTTAAAAAAAATACGAAAAATTGTGATTTATGAGAAAGAAATGTTTAAATTTTTAGTAGGTGTGGGGAGTGGAATTTTGAAGGGAAAACACCGAAGAAGGCATAAGGGCAAAAATTGGAATTTTGGAAATTTGTTTAAATTTCAAAATAAAATTATGATAAATTTGGGCAAAAAAAAAAAAGAAGCCCAAAAATTGGAGGGTGGCCGGCCGGGGAAAAGCCCCAAGACTTTCAAAATTTTTCCAGGGCCTACATGTGAAAATTTAAATTTGAGATATATATGCATGAGCCCTCTAGAATTTTCAAGAAAATCAAAGAAAAATAAAGAAAAAAGAGAGGGATACGGCTAAGAAAAGAAAAGAAAAAAAAGAAGAAAATTCTCAAGCCTTCAACCCTTGATGCAAGAATTATAATTTTCTTGGATTCTTGTCAAGCTAAGATTCTCTACAAAGTGATATAAATATCTTGGCAAGAAAGAGTTCTTTTTGGGTAGTTGGAAAGGTAAGAAATTTTATGTTCTTTTTTGTTAGGAAATTTTTTTAATGATGGAATAATGGAATTGCATGGAAATCATGGAGTTAGAGTTGTTTTTTGAAGCCGTGTGTATGTATCGATGTGGCCGTGTGTAGAGGATGACAAAAGGGTTTTTAAATTGAATTTTGTATTGTGTTTTTGTTGTGGTTATGATGGAAATTCATGTTGAAAATGAAAGGAATATTAGGGGGAAATTTGGAATATAGAAGTTAATGAGGGGGAAATTAAATGGACATGAATTAATTTTTTTAATATGTTAATTGTTTTTGGCCTTTGATGAAAATGGAAGGCAATTCTTAATTGGAGAGGGAAAATTTTTGTTGTTGTTGTGGGAAAATATGTGATTGTTTTTAGTTTATGTAATTATGGAAATGGAATTGTAAGATGTAAATGTTAACTTGCATGAAATCCGAAGAGTGACCATTTGCGATTTTCCAAACGGGAATTGAGATTGAACGAGCGTAAGGCAATCAAAGGGATTAAAGCCTTCCCCCATCTTTCTTTGGCATTTCGATAAAGTTTTAAAAAAGCCCGTTGTCCCGACTACAAACCCAAAATTGAAAATAGGGGAAATCATTCAGATTGAACCAATTTCCCCAAATTGACCTAAAAATCAACTTCCATAAAGGGGGGTCAAAAAACTTAAAGGGGACATCCAAGGTTTATTATCCGAATTTACGTATTTATAGGTTGGGGCCGGG
>NW_026715720.1:0-19014 GCF_029784015.1 Lycium ferocissimum | reverse complement strand
GATGAATATGATATTTGAGCAAAACTAAATTATGATGATTTGTATGAAACCCCCCTTTTGGGGTTGCCCAAAAAAGGCGCCCCCGGGGCCCCACGGGTTTGGGTGAAAAAACCCCCACTTCAACACCAAGAATTCTTGGATTCTACAAACCCTAGGAGCCCCCCAACACTTGAATCTTTTGTTTTTTTTTTTGCTCTTTATCTTTGATTTATTGGGTTTTTTAAATATATTTTGGGGGGGTAGGTTCTAGAGCTCTCAAGAATTTGGGGAAAAATTTTCAAAAAATGGAAATAAAATGAGAAAGGGTCGGATATATATATATATATAAACTTAAAAATCGGTCCCCCCCGGTTTTCCCGGTCAACTTTAGACCATGGGTTATTTTTGGTCCTTATAATTGGAAATAAAATCCCCCGGGTGGTTTCCCCTTTTCGGAATTTTTTAAAAGGGAGGCCCCCCCGGATTTTGGTGGAAAAAATTTATACGTTTCGTCAAACCCAAACCCAAAAAACCCCCTTTTCCCAAAAAAAATATTCTCCGTCGATTGGTTCAACTTTTAATCCTTCTAATACGTCTAAACCCTGAACTAAACTTTTATAACTATAAGATAAACTTGTCTAACCTCTTTTAACCCTTTTGATGGCCCCTATATCCAAGACTAGAACCCCCTAACACATGACGAATCAAAAAAAGTACAAAACCACGGGAAACATATGTTATCCCCATATTTCAACAAAATTTTAAATGCCCACGAACACGGACTTTCTCGAACTTAACTTTAAAACCAAAGGGGAAATATTTAAACCCCGTCTTAAAATATATTCTAGCTCTTCTCCGTCTTTTTTTCTTCTATCCCTTCTTTCAAGAGTGCTATTGGGTTCCCTATCTTGGTACAAGACAACCCCCTTTTCATCAATCTTATCACTACCCCAAAATTCCCCTTTCCCAGCCAATCGAAAACCCCCCAGGGGTTTTCCCTAATACTTGTAATTTTTCGAAAACCTACTTCTTAAGCCTACATAACAATTCCCCCATCTTAATGATGAAAAAAAAATGGGAAAATTTCCCAACCTTACTCAGTACTCATTTTTTTTAATTAAAATTCCTTTTACTTTCAATAAAACCTTTAAATCGTTAAAATAAAAGGTAAGAATGCCTATACCTTAATTTCCCGCCCCCATATTCCTTTACAATCACCATATTCGTTTGTAATCACTTTTGTTCCCAACCCAAAAAATCCCCCAAACCCACTCAAAGTCCCGAAATATCATAAGTTTCGAATATTTAAGAAAAAATGGTGATAGTAGCAACCCAAAACCCCCAAACTTAAAAGCCCATTGCCTTTTCAACCCAAAAGATGTACTCCTAAAAGTCAATCGTGTCCGGTACCATACTTCACGATGTCCTCTCAAACGTAACGCCCCCCCTGATTAAAAGTCTTATTCCCAATGTAATATCCAAACCTCAATGTTGCCCTTAAACTAGGGTAAACCTTTTACCTTCAATCCTCCCAAAAGTATAATTTCCTAAGCCCCTTTCCCAAAAATTTTTTAAACAAAAAATGCTACTTCCTCTCGGTTCGGTTTCGATCCAACATCAACAAATGTTCTATAGTGAACTACTTTCTCCCCTCTTTTCCCCCGGTATTGCCGATCCCCTTCAAAAGTCCGCAACTTGAATTGTTTAAAACCATCTTTGATCTACCACTATAAATACCCTTTTTGCCCGGACCCTCCCGGGGGTCCTTAAAGCGATGCTTGCCTACGTAAAATACCCCCCTTGTTTGTGAACAAACCACATAAATACTCGACATCCTTTATTTGGGCCCCCCGAGTCACATCACCGTAATTTCGGGGAAATAGGGGTTTTAGACAATAGATACAATGTCTACATCCCTTGTCCAAAATAAAATGTAACACCCAATAAATCCTTGAAAAAAATAAGACTTAACCCTCCTGGTCATTTCTATTATGGTTTTGTTTTCCCCCAAAAACCACGCGTAGTCAAACTTACCGATCAATTCATGATCCCCTTAGCATTTACTTCAAAAATAGAGTAGTCTCCAAAATCAACAAGAAAGCCAAATTTTCCAAATCACTACCCCGAATATGAAGCGTTTTGGGACACGACTTTTAAAAGACTCCCCCATTTTCCCCTATGTTTCCCAATCATCCATAGTGGTTTTTTCGGGGCACTCCCCTTATCTCCTATCCCGGGAATGATCCATTCGAATTCCTTTCACTATGTCCCAATTTTGTCAATACGAAGACTTTTCACGAAACCCTAGTACAAAGTCCTCTTCCTACTTATCGCAAAATGTCTTTATGTTTATATCTTTAAACTTTTTTTTTATACCCTATCAAATATTTTTTTGGATCAACAAATTTGTGAGTCATAGTTATAACTGGTCAAGTGTCCCCCTTCTTTGTCCGTCTTTACCTACTATGCGACTTTCGCATTTTTCCCGAGGCAAATCCAAGAACGTGCCCTCGCCATCGGGGGAAATGGGATTAATGAATTTTGGGGCCTCAACGAATCACATCGCACGATAAGGAATGAAATAATAAAATTTCCCCAAAATTCAAAAACTGCCGGAGGGTACGGAGTACGTCCACGTAAGCCCCTTTGGTCGTTAAGGGGTTTGACCTTTTTTACCCTTGCTAGTATTTTCCGAAGTAAAATGAGCTAAAATAACTCAAAGAGGTAAAGTCTAAAAACGGGACTTGAATTATTTTGTTCTTTTGTTTTGGTATAAAACCCGAGCTCGGGGAAATGACCGGCGTAGGTGTACCCGCCGGCCGGTGCAGGGGAGGCTCCCGGGTAGAAGTTAGCGAAGTTAATAGGTGCCATAGCGGGGCCGGTGCGGGGAATTGACCCCGGGGCCCGGGTTTCGAGGCAGAATCATTTTTTTTTTCTTTATTGAACTCTTCCCCTAACTCCAAAAAAGGTTTAGACCCCGTGGTGATTTCCCAATCTGGGCTAATATACTCTTGAAAGGTAAGCCTCAAACCTTTTACTTTTTTCTTCCATCATCTTCTTAAGTTCCATGATTAGTTTAAGATTTTTGGGAATGAAAGGACTAAAGCCCTAAAACTTCAAAAATTTCGAATAATGATTAGGTTAGTGATTGTATTTTTGTTTATTTCAAAGGTTATAGATTATTTTTGTGGTTGGGAACTCAAGTTTTTGGGTAAAGATGTATTAGACTTGGATTTCATAAAGATGGAAACTTTAGCAAAAAAACGTTTTAAAAAGGTTAATTGATTAAAAACCCCTTTAGAATAGATGACATTAAAAAGAGTAAACAAAGGGGTTTTCCCTTTTCCAATTTTTATTTTTGAATAGATTTTGAATACTTGAATAATTTATAGACTTGAACGTTGGGATTGGGAAAGGAAGGCTCAGCAATGCTTGCATTGCTTTCCGGTTAAAGGTTCTCATTTGATTGATTTTAAATGTGGATTGTATATGTTACAATTGAAGGAAAACATGATTGGGATTTGGACAAAAATTTTGGGGTTTGGGAAAATTTTTGTTTGACTTTTATTTGATTGATTATGTGAAAACTATTTTAATGAAAAAAGGTTAATAAATACTCTTCTTGTTGTTTTGATAATCCATTCATGCTATTGATAAATTGATTCTTAGTCTTATATGACTTTCGGGGTGATTATGTTCCTTGATATTGATTTATTGATTTTTCTATTTTTTTTATTTTGGAATGGGAAAAACATTGGGTAGAAAGAACATATAAATATGAAAAGGCATTTTAGGGGGAGGGGTTTGGGCCAGTTAAATTTTAGATCGATCGGCCCCAAACGGTGGTACATGGACACCAGGGTCCCCCGGGGGTCTGGGTATTTGAGCAAACAATACCATTTAAAAAGTTGTAGGAAAGTACCCCATTTTATAGGGGATGAGGGGCCCAAACCCCTTTCTTGAAACCGAGCAAACCCTGGTTCTGTTATACTCTTTTTAGGGGGTCTTAATCTGAAATGATAGCATAATAAAATATTTCAAAACATTCTTTTCGTCTTTTAAACGAAAAAACCCGAATAATATGAACCCGAAAGGTAAAATGCTACGGCAACAAAAGCCGTTTACGAGACCGAAAAATCGATACATGACTCCTTCAAAAAGCCAATGTAAAACATGATATCCAAACATAATTTAGGGGCCCCCAAAATACCCATAATACACCCGACTCAAATCATAAAAAAATACTCGACTCCCCATACTCCGAATGAAAGGGAGTTTACCAATCCAATCAGGGCCCGGGGGGAATCCCCCTCCCGGGCCCCGTACAATTTTTCCCCGAAAAGCTTTTGGGACCGTGTGGCATGAAAACGCGTCCCCAAAAGGGACGCCACTACAAAATAAGTACCGAGTAAAAACCCCAAGTTATCATAAAGAAGGGATTATAAACCATAAAAAGTCGAAAACAACCCCAAAAACAATACCCCTCGGGTAGAAAAAAATGTAAGTAGCCCCGAAGGCAATGACTAGAAATGTAAATATATACCGTACCCCCCCTTTAGTGGGACTCGGTGAAATGTAAATATATACCGTACCCCCCTTTTAGTGCGGACGGGGGAAAAGAAATATATACCGACCCTACCCGTTAGTGGGATTTGGGAAAATGTAAATATATACTGCTTTCCCGGCCCTTTAGAAAGGGATTTTAAAATGTAAATATATACCGTACCCCCCCCTTTAGTAAGGGACTATGAAATGAAAAGTGTATACATATATTAAAACGAATGCGGAGATCGAAGATTATTTCGAAACTCTTTGAAAAAATGGAAGAAACCCTCGAATGTCACTATGGATTATATCAAAATAGACTTCGTAATCATAGACACGTATCGTGACGTAATGAAATAGCTTTAAAATCAAGAACATTAGCCATTCTAGTATTTCTAAGATTAGAGCCCTTTTGGGAGTTTATATTTTTTTCCCGTTTGTTTCATAAAACCCCATCCCAAAAAATTTAAAGAAAAAGGCGGAAAAAACCTTAACTTTTCCCCAGTTTCAAGGGTTCAAGAACTCAACCCCGTATCTACTCCATGATCTATATCTAATAACAATGATACTATCGTTAATTATACAAACTTTTCTTTAATTGTATAATGAAAGTTTAACTTTTTCCAAAACAAACGGGCGTATCCCCCTCTTTCTTTTTTCCCAAACCCCAAATTTTAAAAAAAAAAACGAAAAACAATCTAGCAAGTATATACATCAATAACAAGATACCAAGAAAAAAAGTCACAAACATTTCACGACGAGCGACAAGCCCGGATACGATTATCAAACACATTTCCCCCAATTTTTTTTTTACATATCAATGACAACAACAAAAATTTATACTCAAGTTACTCCAACCCTTTTTTAAAAACAACAAAACCCCAAAAAATATCCCTAAAATCAAACAAAATAAAAAAATAACTTATCCGATTTTCCGCAATTAATTTTGTATTTCCCCATTCACAATTTAGCTTGACCGGAATGAATTTAAACATATCAATAATGGGAAAATTTCCCCTTTTACCCCAAGAATTACTTTTCTTCAATCTTAATTTACTTTAAGAAAACCCGGATTCAACAACAGGGCAAAATGGAACAACGGGATGGGTTTGGGGAGACAAAGAGCCCAAAAACCGTACGTTGTTTTTTTTTTTTTTTTTTTTTTTAGGAAGATTACATTCTTTTTTTTTTATGGAGATAATGAGAAGACTTTTTGTTTTTTGGGAAAATAAAACTCAAAGACGTTGTTGCATGTAAGCCATGCTACCGCACGATTCCTTGAAAATAAATCTCCTAAAGATGAAAGAAATAAGATCTCAATTACACCCCCATTTTCTTTATGGACCGTGGGGGTCAACTTTTTTGTATATTATATATATATATATATATATATATATATATATATATATAACCCAATACAATGTATTTATATCTTAAAGATAGCAAGCCACCCATTCACCTATTAGCATAGTCACTATTAAGACATTTCCAAGGGCCACCACGTGGAAAGCATCATAATTAAAGTAGTACTTTTATCTTAATCCCATAAAACCTTAATTGCTTATCTACCTTCCCTCCGTATTTCAACCTTTAACTAACACGCCCCATAATTAATTTATTGATCGCAATTCACTTATATAATAGTTACTTTTAACACATTTCATATACTCATTATCATAATTGTGTGGTAGAACTCTGTCCATAGCCTCTTTATACCTACACAAATATTATTCCAAATCACCGTCGTCACACATTAAGGCTAAATAATTTTTTCACTTCATTCCTCATATAGACCAAGTTCTTGATTTTCATGCTACAATATGACTATATTCTCTAGGGCTTGGTAAATTTGCTCATGTTGGACGGTTCAATTTCCCCAAAATACAAGATATTATAGCTTGGACCGTATTTCATTCAAATAAATATCAATCTCGATGAAACTTATTTTCGATTTGTTTAACTTGTAATATTTACAACAATATCCGTACCATCACTCTAACCACCTATAAACTTGGGGGATAACCTCGTTTCCATTACTAATGCCATTTAACTTACACGCTTTCCAACGCATGAAAACACGGGATGTAACATCCTTCCCCTTTAGAACATTCATCCTCGAATGCCAAATTAGTCATGTATAATGCTCTGGTTATAGTGATCTCATAACGAATCAATTGTAACTCGAACTCATCTATCATCTTTGTGCCTCTCTTTACTTAGCCTAATGCCATTCTCCACTTGACATATGTTAATATTTAATTTCCAAAGGAAGTGGTCATAATTCGGCTACTTTCGTAATTGGTACCGTAACTTACTATATCCATCTACGTTTGAAGCTTAGGGTCGAATTTTTTCTTATTTTGGAGTTATCTTTCCATTAACTGCGTAGAATAGGAGCCGTCTTTCCTTTGGGTAGGTTTACCATCGTATATTGGTTCCTCTTGTCCTCCCTTCCTAATTCTTATAGATCTACTTCCACTCTTTATTTTGGTTGCATAGCCCGTTAGCACATCCTCGTTAGAGTCATCATTTTAATCCTCGACATGCACTATCTATAACATTCCCTTCGAATAGTTGAGAAAACGAGTTTCCTCCTTAGTAATGACTCTCGGTTGCAATACCCCTTGATTATAGAATATCCTTTCAGAAGATATAAGTAAAGTTACTTTCTTGATATGATGCTCCTTGATATCGAACTCGTCGATCCTTTTTCTTGCTCAATAATGGTATTAAGTCTCACATGGTTTGAAAATCTCTCCCACTCCCTTTCTTCCATATGACCATGATAATGGTATCGTTTCACATCGGTAAAAAAGAGTCTAGATAAATTCAATCCAGTGTCACATCGTGGTGTCCTGAAATGGGCTAGATTTAAAGGCTTCATAATTTTCGAGAATTTCGTAATCCTCTGGTAAACTATTGAAAATTCTCTATAACCACAATGATACTAAAATCAATGTCCCAAGGCGTAATATTCTTATGATAAAACCCCCTTTATTCGATGATCCTATCGAATTCGTAAATCCCAACACGCCCCCGGAGACTTCGTAGGAAACATATAACCTATACTTATATCATATTCCAATTAATTATCCTATTTGTCCTTAATGATAATTCCAACTCAACATTTCGACTCAATTTACCATATATTTTCCCTCAACTAACCCGGAGTATCACAAACACACTATTCTTGCGTACCTCTTGCCTCTCTTCTTAAGTACCCGATTGGTTTCATTCACGACATGTAAATATTTATAGGTTACATAACCGTTCTTGTGTGATTCGTGTGTGAACATCTAATCTTATACATAAAATTCCCTTTCTTTGGTTCGTTCTATTTTATGTATCTCATACATACCAAAACTCTTTTGTCTATCTATTGCAACTTATCTCGTCATACTCTTTTATTTCCTTTATTTGTCCCTTGATTATCACATCTTATATTCTACTATAGAAAGCTTTATGTCCCTTCATATTTGTCATTTATAAATCACAATATCATTAACAAACGACTCTATTGCTAGTTCCTTCGCCTCTATTTCAGTATTGCATCGCTATCCTTTACAATATTCCTTGAGTTATTTGCTCCCAACGTCATGTTGTTCAAGGTCTTCACGAGTGATTTTCAGTACAATCTCAGATACCCGCTCGATTCTTGTTCATTTATTTACTCTCTATTAGACTCATTTACGTAACTCGACTTTTTGTTTTAGAGTCTATGTTTGTCACATCTTAGGATTCATCGTTTCAATCTCTACACTTGTATTTTCCTTACTCACTTCCCCCCTTAAGGGTCTTACCTATACCATTCTCAAATCCATTACCTCATTTCCAAATCTTGAATTCATATATCCCTTTCCTCAATTCCCTTATTATACTGCATCATATTCATGCCATTTTCCAAAATTTATAGCTGCGGTAATTCATGTGTTTGTAATCCAGTAATATAATCAACGTAGCAATCCAAAAAAGGATGTAGTTTACTTAGCTCAACCGTTAGTTATGAGTCAATGTCTACATCCGCTCCAATTAACAACTTCTGTCCCCCAGGGATACTCGAAATAGTAGTATGCCTAGCTATCCGTACAATACATGTACAGTCACTTATCCCATTCTTCGATACTCAGAGTTTATAGCATCTTCTTTCCCTTTTCTTCCCATCTCAAGTTATTCCTCTCTTTTACTCTTGTGTTGCACTCAACATTGATTTCAAAACCAATCATAATCATATCGTATTTATCGTTGATGATACCCTTGCTTTATCGCTCTATCATCGTACGGTAAACTCATAACTCATGGCCACATTTTTCTTTCCAACTTATTCCTTTATATACTTTACTCAATCTGTCTTTGTATAGGATATTCGTAGGAGATTCCTCTTCCTTTTCTCATAATACGACTACTTCTTAAGCGTGCGTACTTCGCATATTTCCTTTTCTTTCTGTACCCATACTTATTCCTTTAGATTATTTCCTCCTCAATTTATCTTATTACCTCCCATTTTATAATCAATCCTTTATTACCATACTTTAGGAACCCTATTCTAACTACGTACCGCTTTGTCCTTTAAAATATATTACTTCTATACAATCCATTCTTCTCTTCCAAAACTTATTTTGATCATCCCCTCTAATCCTTATTATGCTGATCCCTTTCCTAACAATCGTTCTATTTCATTATTCATCTTTCCGTAGTCTTGGTCTTCTACATCCAACCAAAGATATCACTCGTGATCCGATTATACAAATCTGTTGTTACTACTTTGCAATATCACTTTTCTCGATTTCTTTTTCAAGTCGACTTCCTTTTTCCTTTTGCTTGCTATTATTTCTATCATTGCGAAACTTCTATGCTGGACTTTCCCCTAACAAAGTCTTATAAGCTTTCTTATCTAATCATGGGACTCGGTGCCATCATCACATCATCATATCATCATCATATATATATATATACACCGTACCCGGCCCTCTAGTGAGGGACTCGGTGAACAATGCAGTGAAACTGTGCACGAAAACATAATCGGCCCGGGACTCGGTGAAAGATATAATAACGACGTACGCGAGCGAGTAGTGAGCAACCCGTATGCAAACTAAATCATCGTCCGAGACTCAATAGAATAAGTAGAATGAACTAACACTTGAGTATCAAAGACAACAGTCATGTCAAGTACCCCTCGAATGTTATTATGGAGTATATCAAATAGGACTTCTCGAATCATAGACACGTATCAAGACATAATGAAATAGCTTCTGGAAATAAATAACATTAGCCATCCTAGTGTCTCTAAGAATAGGAGCTTCTTTGGAGTTTATACATTCATCGTTTGTTTGTCTCACATAGATCATGCCAAAAAGAAAGAAGGGATAGATTTACATACCTTACGTCGTCCAAGGAACTTAACTTAATCACGAACTTTCCACAATTTGTATGCCAAACCTATAACCATAGGAATACGTACACAACTTTAGAGGGCTTTCGTATATCGTGTACATCAATGATGATTTGGTTCGAAAATGAAACGGACAGCATTTTCTCTAATATTTAACAACCGCCACTCAATCGACCAAACCAACAACAATGACAACAACCCAATAACCTCTCTTAATCCTTTTTCAACTCAAATCATCAACATCTAAGATTATTCACCAAACAGACCAACATACGCTTCGTATACGATACCTTATACACTTCTTCCTTCCAAATTTATGAGCCATATCAACAACAACACGACAACAACATCGATTACTCATACACAAGAAAACTATCTTAATATCACAACAAGTTCTAAAACAGCCCATAAGATAAATACAAGTTCTAGCATGATTTAAACTTTCCTTTCACAAATTCCACATCCACCAAATTATTGTACAAAGATCAAACCATCTCTAAAACTTGTAGGAGGGAATAAACCTTACAATAACATGCCCCCGAAACGACCCATCAACTACAACAACACAAATACATAATTATAACCACACTTTTAATCCTTCAACTCAACAAGAACAGCCCCTAACCTCCTGAACGTCTAATCCAATTCATATATCAACAATATCGTATAAACAAATACAACTTTAAATATCAAGATTCCTTCACTTTTAACACATAATCCATAACAATAATAATAACAACAACAACAATCAAACCCAATCTAATTGGAACAACTCCAATTCTGCCCACTTACAATGCCACAATAATTATGCAATTTTCTTACTTTCAATTCCACTTAAATAAGAGTTAATCTCTCAATTACAACATCATCTACTCTGATTACATCATAAGAAGAGGAAATCTGACCTTAATTTAATTAGGACAGATCCTACAATCACTTGCACCAATTGCACCACTTCTTCTTCGATTTAAATTCTAACTTTCTTTAGCCTCCTTGAATGTGTAGAACACTTTAGGGATTCATAATTTTTTTTTTAAACATGGAGCTGGCCGTGAGCTGCTGCCATGGCTGGTTGGTGGTTTGCTCTCCAAAATAGGTTTGTGAAGATGAATATGTATGACTTATTAGTCATCACATATCTATATATATGTTGCCTACCATGTTGACATGTGTCCAGCCACCATGACATGTGTCCCACTATGGCATGGACCAATCAGATTTGGCCATGTTGTAGTGGGGCCCACTTAGTGCACTAATTAACTTAATTAATCATTAATCCCCACTTAATAATCTGATCATAGTTAATTAATCCCACTTCACTAATATCTCCACTAATTGTAATTAATAAGCAAACCGTGCATTATTAAAATCGGGATTAAAAAGTCCTTGTCTCATATCTCAAAAATAGTCTTGCCCTTGAACTCACGTCGATTAACTTACGAATAGTCCGACGTACAAAAATACGGGATATAACAAAAACCAAGTAAGAATTATGCCACAATCCCTTTTCAACTAATTCAGGAACACAAAATCTCTTTCCTCGAGTTTTTGTCCAAATCTGTATTGACAAATTTTCCATCAATTCTCTTCATAAACACATAGACATACACAACAACCTTGATACGAACCCAACAAGCACAAGGCCTTTCACAAGAAGTCAAGCAAGAGAACTTCAAGAGTTGTAAGCCTTGTTCATGAAAAAGGATGCCTTGGAGGAGATTGGAGAGAAGACTTGTGCGGATTTACAACGTTTGGGAGTTGGCATTGCAAGAGTTGCAAAGTGGCTAAAGCGCAAAATGGCTAAAAGTGAAACTATGGGGCTAAGATTGCAATTGGAGGTCATACTTGCAAGTTATGGGGTTAGAATGGCAATTGGAGGTCATAATTGCAAGTTATGAGGCTTTGGATGCAATTGAAGACCCATGTGGGTATTTTTGCAAAAGATCCACTTTAGGGCCTTTTAGTGTAATAGGCATTATTATAAATAGGCCTTTTCATCCATTTGGAAGACTTAGCTTGGATATTGTGTGAATTTATATTTTGAGAGATTTAGTTAATAGATAGTTTGTTTGGTTGATTATGGACTAAGTGTAATTTCTTAGTTGTGCATTGAATTGTAAGTTCCATTGAATTCATCTTAGGTTGCTCATTTGTTGAATCATTTGAGTTCTTTTCTTTGAATTCAAATTACTTAGGTTCTTAGGGTTGAATCAAATTGGAAGGGATTGGGTTTGATATACCCAATTTTGCCCATAGATTTACTATCCTTTGAGTCTGTATCTATCCTTCTATCTCCTCTTTTCCAATTTGCCCAAGTTCCTTTTATTTTCTTTGTTGTTTTTGAATTCTTAGAGTTTCCCCTAGGTTGAATCTTGCCCTTTAGAATATATTCATCCCTTTTTCCTAACAATCGCTTTATTTTGTTATTCATCCTTCCGTAATCTTGGTCTTTTACTTCCAACCAAAGATATCACTCGTGATCTCAATTATATAAATTACAAACTGCTACTACTTTGCCATACCACTATGCTCTAATTTCTTTTTTGAGTAGGCTTCCTTTTTCCTTTTGCCTGCTATCATTTCTGTCATGGCGAAACCTCTATGCTGGACTTTCCCTTAACAAGGTCTTATAAGCTTCATATCTACCCCGTATGGCCCGCTTATTGGTTTCACACTTGCATTCACTCTTAATTCATATAAAACATGTCACCTCTTTAGTCGTTTCCTCGCTATACTTTACTTACTTTGTGATAAGATTCAACCTAAGGAAACTCTAAGAATTCAAAAACAACAAAAGAAAATAAAAGGAACTTGGAAAAATTGGAAAAGAGGAAATAGAAGAATAGATACTAGACCCAAAGGATAGTAAATCTATGGGCAAAATTGGGTATATCAAACCCAATCCCTTCCAATTTGATTCAACCCTAAGAACCTAAGTAATTTGAATTCAAAGAAATGACTCAAATGATTCCACAAATGAGCAACCTAACATGAATTCAATGGAACTTGCAATTCAATGCTCAACTAAGAAATTACACTTAGTCAATAATCAACCAAACAAACTATCTATTAACTAAATCTCTCAAAATATAAATTCACACAATATCCAAGCTAAGTCTTCCAAAATGGATGAAAATAACTATTTATACTAATGCCTATTGCAACAAAAGGCCCTAAAGTGGCTCTTTTGCAAAATACCAACGTGGGTCTTCAATCAGCATCCAAAGCCTCATAACTTGCAATTATGACCTCCAATTGCCATTCTAACCCCATAAATTGCAAGTATGACCTCTAATTGCAATCTTAGCCCCATAGTTGCACTTTTAGCCATTTTGCGCTTCTAGCCACCTTGCAACTCTTCCAATGCCAACTCCCAAACGTTGTAAATCATGAAGTCTTCTCTCTCCAATTCCTCCAAGGAATCCTTTTTCATGAACAAGGCTTACAACTCTTGAAGTTCTCTTGCTTGACTTCGAGTGAAAGGCCTTGTGCTTGTTAGTTCATATCATCCTCCCCTTCTTGGAAGATTCGTCCTCGAATCTAAGTAAGAGGGCATACCTACGATACAAGAGAAAGATCACTCACATCAAAACATTAAGAACATTATACTCACTTGGTAAGTCGATCTTGTAGGCATTGTCATTGATCTTTTCAAGCACTTTGAATGGTCCATCTCCCCTTGGGCTTAATTTTCCTTTTCGCATTTGCGGGAACCTTTCTTTTCGGAAATGAACCCAAACCCAATCATCAGGTTGGAAGTCCACCTTTCTTCTCCCATGATTTTGTCTCTTGGCTACCTTGGTGTTGACCTTGTCAATGCTCTCCTTTACCTTGGCATGGATTTTCATCATTTTGGCGCCCTTTGCTTTGCATCTAAACTCATGAACAACATCACTGTGAGCCAAAGGGGTTAAGGTTAAAGGAATCAAAGGATTAAAGCCATAACATACTTCAAATGGAGTCATGCCAATAGAAGAATGGAGGGACTGATTGTAAGCAAACTCAACCAAAGGTAAACGGTCCTCCCAAGAAGTGGGCTTTCCTCTAATCATACTTCTAAGCATACTCCCTAGAGTCCTATTCACTACTTCGGTTTGACCATTCCTTTGAGGGTGGCAAGAAGTAGAAAATATGAGCTTGGTGCCAAGTGTACCCCAAAGACTCTTCCAAAAGTGACTAAGAAACTTTGAATCCCAATCACTAACAATAGTGCGGGGAACTCCATGTAACTTAAGGACATGATTCACAAACAAGGATGTTGTCACACCCTAACTTATTAGGGCGTGATGGGCACCCGACCCTTACTTAGGGCCGAGCGAACCCGCTGACTCTCGTGACACTCACAATCATACTGGGCCCTTAAATCATGACATGAATGCATAATGTAAGCTTTTCAAAGGACAACATGCTATTCATCTTTCTCAAATCAAATAAAATCTGTAGACATATGAAATCTGTAAAATAATGCATATTGATACATCGGCTTACAGAGCCGCTTACAAAACTGACATATTATATACATGACCCTGTCTGCAAAGTCTCTAACATAACTCAAGATACCATAACATACACACTCGACTCGGCGGCCTCCGGGGAAGAAATGGAGCTCGCCGATCCGGCTAGAACATCTTACTCATGCGTATACACTGCGTGGCATGAAACGCGACCCCCGAAGAAAGGGGGGTCGACGGAATATGTCTTGAGCATGTAAAGCATGAAATACAATAAACAATCATACTTCGACATACGGAGTATAGAAAATCGATACGATAACGAGAAAAGCCGTAAGGCTTGCCTCCGAAACTTAACTCATGTACATATGCATATATATATATATATATATATATATATATATATATATATAGCGTGTCCCAGCCCCAGTGAGGGACTTGGTAAGTAAAATCATTATATACATGTACATATAGCGTGTCCCGCCCTGAGTGAGGGACTCGGAATGGAATCATCATATGCCATCCCGGCCGCCATCCCCATATCATCACATCTTCATATACATATATATGTGTGTCCGCCCTCTAGTGAGGACTCGGTGAATAATGTGAGTGGGATGTGCACGAACGCGTGTCTGGCCGGGACTCGGTGAAAGGGACATATTAAGGGCAGCACGACGCAGTAGTGAGAAACCATATGCACATAAATCATCATCACAGACTCAATGGATATGTAAGTAGTCGACGCTCGAGAGTCAAAACAGAAATCATGTTAAGTTCTTTAAAAAACAAGTCGTTAGGACTATACAAAGGTAAATCTTGGGGACCACGGATATGTATCAAACCGATGCGGCCCGCCCATGAAAGTTAAAGTCATTATACGTTATAGAATCATTTACGAGCATATCAAAGCAATCCGGTTCCGTCTATGAAAGTTACGGACATTTTTATATATAGGATCTTTTAAGAACAAAAATTCTTTTTGCAACATTTGAATTTCAATCATACATAAGACTCAAGGACCATAGTCCGACCGTATGAAGAATGTCAACATCAATGAAGCAAATAAGAATCATAAACATGCTCGGAACTTAAGAATGGAGTTACCCCAAGGCACAAATCATGTCATATCTTACTTCCGTCTAAGACATACCAAAAGAAGGAAAGAGTAAGCTTTACATACCTCGTCCGCTTCCTAAGCTAATCCAAACTCAAGTCTCGGGCTCCCCAAGATCTATAATACGTCAATAAATACCAAACATTAGCTATAGGCACTTAGGAATTCAATCCTAAGTTAGCATTTGTCTACGAAATTTGGGCGACATTTCCCTGTTTATATGCCTAGCCCGAATTCTCAATTCGATAACCAACAACACCAACAACAATACCAATAGTATTAACATCATTTCCAATACCGACATATGCCATAAAACAGCCCATTACCTTAATCGTTTTCTAAATTTCTCAACCAACCAAATTTGCGATATAACTATTTAATAATTTTATTTCCGTAACGGGTCGAAATTCATATGAACAACATCAATAACAACAAGCATTCACATTTTACAAGGTAATTACATTTATTTTCATCCAAAATTCTCTTCAAATCTCCTTCCATAATTCACAACACCAACAAACGAATTTATCAGACTATTCCCTCTGTGCTAATCCGTTAAAATTCTAAATAAACTCGTTAACAATGAAAAGGAACCGTATTCATACCCTAAGCATGCAGCCCCCATGTTATAAATTTTATCCTTGGTTGATTTTTAGCTCAAATTGAAGACAACGCAGCGTACAACACTTTTCTCTTCATGGGCTTCGGAATTCGGGGCTCGATTTTGATCAAAATTGGTTTTTCTTCTCTCAAGGCTCTTCTCTCTCTCTCTTCCAGAATTTTCTGGTGTTCTTGGTTTGAAAAATGAGAGGAAAGGGCTGAAATTTCACTTAAATAGGCATGGGTCATGGGCCTAACCCGATTGGGCCGGTTTGGGCCAGCCCACGACCTTTTCCACCTTAAAACGTCCATATATCCTTATCCCGACGTCACTCGTGGGGCGTACGACCCATGGTTGGAAAGATAATTCAATTATATACAACTTATATCTTTGGTATTTTTCCAAATTCCAAACTTATAATACCGTTTCGCCCCTCGAAGTCGATCACCCGAAAACGTTACTTAAAAATATTTGCTTGGAGGACTTCCACTTTGATTTGGCCCAAGGGTCCTTCTTGAGTTATGTTTAACTTCACATATGTGATTAATATAAATTGTCGCATGTCCCAAAAAAATCTCAATATGTGGACCCCACCTTGCGAATAATCCGACGTACAAATATACGAAATATATCATCCGTCAACGTGAGTTTAAATTATGAAGCAACAACATGATTGTCAATTTTTAAGAACGTTAATAAGGACCTTCCAATTGATTGGAACTGCTAGAAGAAAATATTTTTTTGAATCAAGATTTGAGGGGCTCAAATTCTCGGTTGCATGGCCGAATGGCCTCTCTTTATTTTTCTCCAAGTTTATTGAATTTTCTAAGGTTTGAAAGTATGAAGAATGTGATTAATAAGTCATCCAATATACTCATATATAAGTCATCCATGTGTCCCATGGCCCACACATGGCTTGGATGAATTAAAATTAGCCAAGCCATGGGTGGTGCCCCCACACCCACACGGCCAACTTGGCCATTATTTAATGAAATACCAACTTTCCTAAATTAACTTTTAACTCAAATTTTCCTTAATATTCCATGCCAATAAATTCATAAGCAACGTATGCCTTAACACAAATCGAAGGTCAAAGTCTCTACTCATATCCCCCGGAGCAGTCGCGTCCTTAACTTATCATGGTTAGCTCGGATTGTCCCAAGGTACAAAATACAGGATATAACAGTTGCTACATGAGATGCATCATCACATTTATGGAATGGTATAAAATGAGACATTTTTGAGAACCTATCTACCACAACAAAAATGCTAACATGATCCCTTTTGGTTCTTGGAAGACCCAACACAAAATCCATAGAAATGTCTATCCAAGGACCAATAGGAGTAGGAAGGGGAGTATACATACCTTGGGCCGAGTTTTGGACTTGCTTGCATTCCAAACATTGACCACATAGATTTTCAACGTCATGTCGTATCTTGGGCCAATAGAATTGCTCTCCCAAAATGTCAAGTGTCTTGGCCACTACAAAATGGCCCATCATTCCACCACTATGTGCTTCCTTGACGAACAACTCTCTTCATGAGCTCATTGGGAGACAAACTCTACCATCTTTGAATAGGAACCCATCAACAAGTTGGAACCTATCAACCCTCCTCCTCGGGTCAACTCTCACAAATCACCTTAAAGTCGGGATCTTGAGAATAGAATCCCTTAAGGATTTTAAATCCCATCATTCTAGAGTCATAGTGTTTAGCAAGACATACCTTCTAGATAATGCATCCGCTACCACATTGTCCTTCCCTTTTTGTAATGGATCACATAAGGGAAAGCTTCAATCAATTCTACCCATTTCGCATGTCTCTTGTTGAGCTTGGATTGACCCTTCAAATGTTTCAAGGATTCGTGATCTGATCGTATCACAAACTCCTTATGCCACAAATAATGTTGCCAATGGGTCAAGACCCTCACAAGTGCATACAACTCCATGTCATAAGTAGAGTAGTTCAATGACGCCCCTTTTAGATTTTCACTAAAGTAAGCCATTTGTCACGACCCGAGCTACGGGCCATGACGGGTATCCGGGGCTAACCGCCGAACACTGCTCATTCTACTACTTATCTGCTCTCACTCATAATCTATGATCATAATCATGGAGACTTATTATCATCTGAAACATTTTCACTTATATAGACATAAGCCCTTTGGCTATCAAAATAATATCTATACATGCATATACATGAAGACTTTGGAACCATACTACCCACACATGTGTATCTACGAGCCTCTACTAGAGTATTAGACATATGGACGGGACAGGACCCCGCCGTGCCCAAATCATGAATATATACATATATGTACCAAAAGAATAAATTAATGGGACCTCTAGAAAATGGAGTGCTCACAATCAGCTACTAGCTTCTATGAGTCCGGGTCACCTCCTAGTCTACCTGTGGGCATGAACACAAAGAAAAGAAACGGACGTCAAGATTAATATGTGACCGAGTATGTAAGGCAGGAACGAAATAAACATAATCAGAAAATCACAAGTCATGAGACGAGGATACAACCTGTGTATTCTTTTACACATAGATACATTCCATATACACACATCATACATAAGCATATCATGCACGTCACCATAGTGTATGCCCTATCATATCACATATACATCATCATGCCATACATGCATCATCACATCAATCATACATCATCATGTCGTTAACCCACGTCCGGGTAACTATCATATGCCTCCCACTAGTGGTGATCATGTCCGGCCTTCTAGGCGCGGCGGAATCATAGCAGCCCGCCATAGCGGTGACATGTCCGGCCAATTAGGCACGGTGGAATCTCAAGCAGCCCGCCTTAGCGGTGACATGTCCGACCAATTAGGCGTGGTGGAATCACATCATCACACATATCATACATTCATCATCGTACATGTCATAATCTCTATTTTTCGCCTTAAAACCCTAT
>NW_026715719.1:0-42784 GCF_029784015.1 Lycium ferocissimum | reverse complement strand
GTCCATCTCTGAATATCTTCGTGAGATCCGCTCAATTGCTAATGAACTCGCAATAGCAGGATCTCCAATCAGTAATCCAGAACTTGTGGTTGTTGAATATAACTTATTTAGCATCCCAAAATCAGGGATCTCTCCATTAATCAGGGATCTTCCCATATCATTAGGCTACTTGTAATTAGGAGACAATTAGGACTACTTTTTTGTATAAATCTGTTGTATATCCTACTGTTCATCAAATCAGATCACAATTCTTTATTCCCAATTGTTCTCTCTTTATTCAACTGTGGTTACAATATTAAGTGGTTTGGGACCTGAATATCGCGCCACCAGTGCAGCCATTCGTGCTCGTGATACTCCCATTTCCTATGAAGAACTCTATGACAAGCTTACGGACCATGGCTTTTTCTCAAACATGTAGATCAGAAGAAAATCTCCTCGACCATTACTGCTCAAGTGGCCCAACGCACCAGTTTTGTGACCAACCAAAACGGGAACGGAACCACAGGCAAGGACAACAAAACTGGCGTACCAACCAAGTTAACAATAGATCTTATCCACAACAATCGCATCCTCAACAACCTCAACAGGTGCAAGTTCAATGCCAACTTTGAGACAAGCTGGCATTTTCTCTGTGGCATCGTCCATTAGGCCATCCTAATCTTCGTCTTCTACAAAATATTGACTTCTAATCATTTATCTTATTCAAATAAAGATGAATTTCAGTTCTGTAATTCTTGTTGCAGTAACAAAAGCCTCAGGTTTCCTTTTTCCGTTAACACTTTACAAAGCAAGCAACCATTTGAAGTTTTTTATACTGATGTTTGGGGTCCCTCTCCTATTTGTCTCTTGACAATAAGATATACTACATCATTTTTGTTGATCAATATACCAAATACACTTGGTTATACACCATGAAAAATAAAAATGACATTGCAAATTTTTTCGCTGAGTTTAAACCCTTAGTTGAAAACTACTTCAACACCATAATTCCCACCATTTATTCTGATGGTAGTAGAGAGTACCAAGGCTTAAAATCTTTTTTCACAAGCCACGTCATACAACATCTCGTCACCACCTTATACCCCCAGTGTAGCCTTTGCAGAACGGCATCATCGCCACATCATTGAAACAACTCGTACTCTACTAAACCAAGCTTCTCTCCCACAAAATCTATGGACATTTGCTTGTCAATGTGCAGTACATCTCATAAATCGATTTCCAGTATCTGCCCTCCAAAATAAATCTCCTTAGCACTTTTTGGTAACATAACCAATTTGACTCCATACACACATTTAGTTGCTAAAAACCAAGCTTCTCTGCCCACAAAATTCAAAAATATATCTTTCCAGAGATGTTAAATTTTTTTGGAAAATATATTTCCTTTTCAAACCATGTTCTCAAACCTCTCCTCTCTGCCCCATACACTATCTTGGCATGATTTACACATCTTCATCCATTGATTCTTCCCCTATTATTGACACTTTGATCCTCCGCATCACTGCCCAACCGTCTACCTCTGACTTGGAAACACATACAACGCCTACTACGGCTGTGTTCATGGAAGCTCCAGTACCATCAGTGACACAACAAGTAAGTCCAACATCTAGCTCTCTTTCTACTTCACCTTCTTCTCAAACAAATCCATCTACGTTGTAGCATAAATGGCATGGTCACCTGTTCACAAAACAACATTTTTAAACCCAAACAAATTTTCAATTACACAGCTTCTCTTGTCGAATCTCTTCCACCCTCAACTGTGAAACAAGCTTTCAAAGATCCAGCATGGCACCTCGCTATGCAAGCTGAGTTTGATGCATTGCTCAAAAATAACACTTGGGAACTTGTACCACCCAAACCAACTCACAACGTTGTAGGCAATAAATGGATCTCCCGTGTCAAGCGGAAAGCTGATGGCACCATAGACAGATACAAAGCTCGTCTTGTTGCAAAAGGATTTACCCAACGCCCAGGTATTGACTTTCATTCTACTTTCAGTCCTGTTGTTAAACCAACAACTGTTCGTGTTGTTTTGACTCTAGCACTGCAACATGGTTGGCCTCTTCATCAACTCGACATCAATATTGCCTATTTGCAAGGTAATCTTGATGATGAAGTTTACATGAACCAACCACAAGGCTTTGTGAATCCCGACTTTCCAAATCACGTGTGTCATCTCCGCAAAGCTATCTATGGACTCAAGCAGGCACCTCGTGCTTGGTATCAAGAGCTCAAAACCTTTCTTGTGGCCTTTGGTTTCACGCGCTCTCACTCTGACAGCTCCTTATTTATTTATCGATCTATGGGTAATATAATCTTTCTTCTAGTATATGTGGATGACATTGTTGTCACTGGCAGCAGCCTTCAAGCTATTCATCAGATAAAAGCTGCCCTTTCCAGTTGCTTCTCTCTCAAAGATCTTGGCCCCCTACATTTCTTTCTTGGCATTGAACTTGTACTTTGTGCTGCTGGATTCGTTCTCTCACAATCCAAGTACATTTCTGAACTATTACATGAACACTCCATGCAAGATAGTAAAGGTGTTACCAGTCCATTAAGCTCATCAATCACTTTGCAACTTGATGATGGCGCTGCCCCGACTGATCCCAAACAATACCATACAGCCATCGGAAAGCTTTAGTATCTCTCCTTTACACGTCCAGATATTAGTTTTGCTGTAAAAAATCTCTCACAATTTATGCACAAGCCTTCCACCATCCACTGGCAAGCAGTAAAGCGTGTCCTCAGATATCTCAAACATACAATGCTTCACGAGTTGCTTCTTCGTCATAATTCCACTAATACACTTCATGTATACTCAGATGCAGATTGGGCAGGTGATGTTACTGACCGATCCTCTACCTCAGCTCATGTGATCTATCTTGGTCACAATCCTATTAGCTGGTCCTCAAAGAAGCAACGGACATAATAGAGCAATTTAAGGAAACATATCACTGTAAATCTGTTAATCAAATATTGTCTTTCCTTTCTCATAATATTCTTCATTATTGTAGCTGATATTGTGGATCTTGATTCCATTCAAAAGTTGTATATATATACATGTAATTAGTCATTACTCAATACAAGCAATTTTCCTACATCACAATCTTATTAATGTCAACAGTCCCAAATGTGATTTATAAAAAGGAAAGTGCCCACCATGAGCCACCATGAGCATGCTTTTTTATAACACATTAATTAAACTGTTTTTATAGTGTTATCTATCTCACGTGCTATGTTGACCCTAAGCCAAGGAAAAAAATAATTTGTGTTTCTTGCGTCTCATTACCTCATGGTATAACAAACCAGTAATTAAAAAAGAGAAAATCATTTAGTTGAAAACGTGACAATAAGAACTTTTTAATTTCTATTTCTATTTCCCTTGTTGTTTTCCTTTGCTTGTCTTGTCTGCCTGAGAAAAAAAGATTAATGTCAAAAAGTCATCCCTAATCCCAAATATTTAAAATAAAAGCTTTTAGGGTTATATATAGCAGCACTACATGTCTGACCCTATATGTCATGTACATTTTCTTTTGTGGTTAATCACCAAAAGGAAAAATAATATTAAGACCAATTATTAAATCTTTAATTAAAGTAAAATCATCACTTTCCTTCCTCTTTCCTAACTTCCACTCCTCTCCCCTACATCTCTCTGTATTTTTCAACACCTATATATCATCACTCTCTCCTTCTCTACTTTCTCAAATCTAATTTCCCATTCTTCTCACCAGAGCAAAAAACACACAATAATTTCATATACTGAAATTAAATGAAGACGGAAATGGTAGATTTCAACTTTGACAGTGCTTGTACTACTCCTTATATAAGTGCTCCTTCGAGTCCTCAACATTTTGGGACAGCATTCTTTTTCAGTGCCCCAACAAGTCCTACTCGTATTTCCGCCCTTTACGGAGAAACTAACGTTACCCGTTACAACGATCGTGATGATGATAATGCAGATGATTTCGCTTTTGAATTTAACGGACATGAATTGGAGAAAAACATAATAATATCAGGAGCTGACGAGCTATTTGATGGCGGAAAAATCAAGCCTTTATTTGAGTCCCCGATATCACCAAAGCTGAGGCTCAAAGGTAAGAAGAACGCGATCGAGCCAATTGTAGAAGCCAAGGAAAGAACTCAAAATTCTATAAGAAATAATTCTTCTGGTTCCAGTAGACATAAAGCGACAAGATCATTATCTCCTCTGAGAGTATCGGATTTATTGTTAATTGATGAGGATGATGAAAGTATTGATCAAGAGAAAACAGAGTCCTCTGTTTCATCGTTGATATCGCTATGGAACAGTTGGAAATTGAAAGACTTATTGCTATTCAGAAGTGCTTCCGAGAGTCGAGCAAGTAGCAGTACAGAAGAGTTAAACAAGTATTCGCTAGTGAAGAAAATCCGTCGAGAAGATGTGAAAAAATCATCCGTATTGAACTCGAGGAGGAAGATGAGGAGACCGATTTCGGCTCATGAATTGCATTACAAGATGAAGAAGGAGATGTTGAAAGATATGAAGAAGAAAACTTTCTTACCATATAAGCAAGGTCTACTTGGTTGGCATGGTTGCACTGGCCTTGATGATACAATTTCAGCTTATATGACTCCTCGTTAATAGTCTGATTCTTTCCATGTGTAATTACATTTCTTTGTTTGATATACACTTCTGATTTCCACCTCATCCGATGTGAATTTTTCTAAAGATCCCTTGCTAGAGAATTTGAACTTGATGAGCTCAGCTTCTAAAGTTCTTAATACTGAACTCATTTGTTGGGTTCAAAATTGATATTTATTGGTTGCTCTAACTATACAGGAAAGGTTTTTTTGTTTGATTAGGGCTCGATTATATAATCTCAGTATACATCACTCGTCGCCAATAGTTTATAGGCAGAATAGATCGGACACCTTTGAACCTGACGATTTTCAGTTAGTGTGTTGACAAGAAGCCCTCTATTGTTCTTCAAAAAGATTCACTCATGGAGACTGATTTAGAGAAAGCAAAGAAGGATTGAAGAAGACGGACAAATTAAGGTTTCAATGAGACAACCTTAATTTGACCGACACATATATTGAATGGACCCGGTTGCTTTACTTTTACCTTTGGGTTGAGAGAAAGCATTGAGCTTCTGTGTTTTTACACGACTTGGGCTTCTGAAGAATAAGGCCCAATTGTAAATATTCCCTACTTAGTATTATTTTAGGAAACTTCTAGAATTGATGAGCTGTGCATAATGAGGTGTAAATAAATCTGTTATAGTTGGTTACTTAGATTTGGGAAATTAGGATTTAGTCCTTTTATTCTTTTACGTATTTTACCTGATGGGTAGTGTCTTGTATAAATCAATGTGTTTGGCAATGAATGAATACACCGAAAATTCTCCACATCAATATCTCATTTCAATTCTTACATGGTATCAGAGCATTAGCTCGATCCAAATTTATTTACAAAGTTTTTTGCAAAATCTTTCAAATCACCCCTCACAAAATCTTCTTCAAATCTTCAACTAAAAAATGGATGAAGTAAATGTCACTGGAATCACAAACATCACTGAAAATGATACTACATACGATTACACCCATCCTTATGACCTTATCATCTCAATTCCTTAGATTCACCTGGAATGAAACTAATCCACTCCATCTTTGATGGAAGAGGTTTTCCAGGATGGAAGAGGTCCATTTTCATTGCTCTTTCAGCTAAGAAGAAACTTGGCTTCATCAATGGTGCTTGCAAAGCTCCAGATTTGAATCACAAAGACTTTGAGCAATGGAGTTGTGTCAATGATATGGTCACAACCTAGTTGTTGAATGCAATGTCAAAAGATATTGCTGACAGTGTGATTTATTTTAAAACTGCTAAGGAATTATGAGACAACTTGGACCAGAGATTTGGAAAACCCAATGGGGCCAAATTATATCACCTGCAGAAGGAATTATCAAGTTTAGTACAGGGAAACAATGACATAGCAGGTTATTTTACAAAACTCAAACGTTTATGGGATGAACTGGAGTCACTTAATCTAGTTATATGTTGCATCTGTGAATGTGTGTGTGAAGGAAAAGGAAAGTTACTCAAAGGATTGTAGGACCAGAGACTGATCCAATTCCTCATGGGTCTAAATGATGTATATGGTCAGGCAAGAGGTGTCATCCTAATGATGAGTCCTCTCCCAAGCACGGATCAGGCTTATAGCTTATTGCTACAAGATAAAAATCAGAGGGAAGCTTATGTCAATGCTTTCATTCCTCATGATTCCAACTCATTCCTGGTAACAAGACAAATGAGAGAAAATTACAGAACTGGGAATCAGAGTAACAGAGGAGGAGGTGCAACAAAATTTGGTAATCCAGTTCAAAAGTTTGTGAAGCCATCACAAAAGTTCAAACCAAGAAGGACAATCCTAATGTGAGTTGTACTAACTGTGGAAATACAGGGCATGTGCTAGGTGATTGCTATAGAATCATAGGGTTCCCTGAAGATTTTGAGTTCACAAAGAATAAAGACTTTCAAGAACCAATCAAGGGTAATGCAGTGATGTCAACAGAGGATAATGATGATTCATACACCACACATGCAAAACCAAATCAAAATAATTTTAGTGAAGAACAGTGCAGTGATTTGGCAAAGCAAGTAGTGAAGGAAATGAGAATGAATCAACCAGGAACTTCAGGGACAACACTCAATGCAAGTGCAATTGCTGGTACAATTCTAAAATACTCAGGTTCCTGTTTTTCAGTTTACAATTCAAGCACCTGGATCATTGATTCAGGTGCCTCAGAACATATGTGCTTCAATTCTAAATCATTCTTGTTTCTAACTCCTCTTCCTATGCCTTTAAGTGTCAGTCTACCTAACTCCTTCAAGATCATTGTCACACATACAGGAAGTGTGTCCATTCTACCTAGTCTCACATTGAAGAATGTTCTATATGTTCCTGATTTTAAGTATAACTTGCTATCTATACATAAGTTATGTATTCAATTGAGATGTCATGTCTTATTTACTCCTATTGGGTGTATGTTACAGGACCTTTCAATGAGGAAGGAACAAGTTTTTGGTGAAGTAGGAGAAGGACTATATCTACTCAAGCCTACTAAATTAGAGCCCAGCCCACTTAAGGATGCATTTTCAATTCCACAAGGAAGCAATTCCAATATAGTATCTAGTAAAGTAGTTTCAATTCAAAAAGGAAGTCATTCCACTGATGTTTCTAGTTCTAGTTTTATGTCTAGTCAAGACTGTAGTAATGTTTCAATTTCAGCAAATGATATTCCTAATGTAAATCTATGGCATGTCAGATTAGGGCATCTGCCTTTTCCAGTAATGAAAAGTCTTGATTTCATTCAGTTTCCTTCTAATTCTGAGTGCATTTGCAATGTTTGTCCTCAAGCTAGGCAAAGTAGAATGCCTTTTCCTATCAGTACCATCAAAACTAAAGGAAATTTTGAAATGATACACATTGATACATGGGGACCATTCAGGGTGTCTACTTATAATGGTTATAATTATTTCTTGACCATAGTAGATGATTATAGCAGGGGTACTTGGACTTTTCTTTTAAAAACAAAGAGTAATGCCTTTCCAGTTCTGAAAGATTTTTTAACAATGGTGGAAAGACAGTTTGGTTTGAAAGTTAAGAGGATAAGGCTTGATAATGCTTTGGAACTTGGTAGATGTTCTTAAGAGGCTGCTTTTCTAAGTTTTGAAGCAATCATTCATGAACGATCTTTTGTTGCTACCCCTCAACAAAATGGAGTGGTTGAGAGGAAGCATAAACATTTGCTTGAAATAGCTAGGGGACTCTTATTTCAATCTAAATTGCCTATCAAGTATTGGGGAGAGTGCATTCTCATTGCAACTCATTTGATTAATAGGTTACCTTCTAAAGTATTACAAGGAAAGACACCTTATGAAATCATTTTTGGTACCAAGCCATCCTACCAGTACCTTAGATCTTTTGGATGTTTATGTTGTGTTTCCACATTGTCTCATGGAAGAGACAAATTTCAACCTAGGGCAAAAATGTGTGTTTTTCTTGGTTACCCTCAGAATAAAAAAGGATATAAGGTTTTGGAAATTGATAGTCACAAAGTTTTTGTCTCAAGAGATGTTAAATTTCATGAAGATCATTTCCCTTTTGCCAATACCAACTGCCCTCCTACACATGAAGATATTTTTCCCTCACATGACATATTACCTAATCCAACAACAACTTTCCTTGATCCTATGACTACTTCTACCTCTGATTCTTTTCCTGATTCTTCTACAGTTTCACCTTCTACATTTGATCTTGATCCCATCAATTCTAGTCCTATCAGTTCAACATCTCATACTTCTACTTCCAGTTCTCTACCAAATCCTAGCTCTACTTCTCCTATTCAATCTTCTCTATACCACATTTGAACACCAGGGCATCTGAAAGGGTCCAAATTACCTCAAGGATTACATCTGCAACAATATTCATCTCACAGATGTTACCAATTCTTGTTTCATTCATCCAAATCAGCCTACACTATTCCTAACCAATATATCCTACAATCTTTATCCTCTATCACAGAATCACACAGTTTTAGTGAAGCATCTAGACACCCAGGCTGGATTAAGGCTATGGAAGATGAAATTTCTACTCTTGAACTCAACCACACTTGGGATGTGGTAGAATTGCCCCCAAGAAAGAAACCTTTACCTTCTAAGTGGGTTTACAAAGTCAAGCATAATTCAGATGGGTCTATTGAGAGGTTGAAAGCTAGATTGGTGGTAAGAGGGGACATACAAAAGGAAGGGGTTGACTACACAGACACTTTTTCACCTGTGGTTAAGATGACCACAATCAGGTGCCTTTTCACTATTGCTATCAAGAAGGGTTAGTCAGTTTCTCAGTTAGATGTGAATAATGCCTTCTTCCATGGTGATTTGCAAGAAGAAGTATTCATGAGATTCCCTGCTGGTCTTATTCCACCTAAACCTAATCATGTTTGCCTTTTAAGGAAATCTTTATATGGTCTTAAGCAAGCCTCAAGACAGTAGTATGCTAGGCTTACTGGTGCTTTGAGTTTTAAGGGATACTCCAGTTCTCTAAATGATTACTCTCTTTTTTATAAGACAAATGGTGATCTTGTTTCTATCTTGGTTGTGTATGTAGATGATATATTGCTCACTGGCAATGATATTTCAGAGATTGCTGCTATTACTGATTTTCTTAATATTGAGTTCAAGGTTAAACATTTGGGTAACATACACTATTTCCTTGGGATGGAAATCATCAGAGAAGATCAAGGTTTCATTATTGGTCAAAGGAAATTCACACAAGACCTTTTACAGGAGTTTGATTGTTCAGGTGCCTCTGTTTCTTCACCTCTTGATCCTTATGTTAAATTATAGGCAAATGATGGTCCATTATTGTCTAATCCTACCATCTATCGACATCTAATTGGAAAGCTTAACTTTTTGACACATACCCGACCTGATTTGTGTTATGCTGTCCTCTGCCTTAGTTAATTCTTGCAGAATCCCACTGTCTCACACTATTCTGCTGCACACTATTCCGTTGCACTTCGTGTTTTGAGATATCTGAGAACAGATCCAGATCAAGGTATCCTCCTTTCTTCAAACCCTTCTATCCAACTCCTTGCCTTTTGTGATGCCAATTGGGCGTCATGTAGAGATACACGAAGATCAGTTAGTGGTTACTATATCACATTGGGTGGAGCACCAATTTCTTGGAAATCGAAAAAACAAGTTTCGATTTCATTATCTTTCGTACAGGCGAAGTACAGATCCATGCGAAGAGTTACTGCTGAGATTACCTGGTTGGTGAGGTTGCTTGAGGATCTTTCAGTTTCACCCACTCTTCCCGTTCAACTTCACTTCGATAGCCAAGCGGCTATTCACATTGCTTGAAACCCCATGTTCCACGAGCGTACCAAGCATGTTGATTTGGATTGTCATTTCTTTAGACAGCAGTACCTCTCCAGCATCATTACTTTGTCATTCGTCCCATCACACCACCAGCTCGCCGATCTGTTTACTAAGCCACTTTCTGGTGCTTCTCATCATCAAATCATGGACAAGTTAGGGGGTCTTATCACTCCCCTCCAACTTGAGGGGGGATGTTGATAAGAAGCCCTCTATTGTTCTTCAGGAAGATTCAGTCAGGGAGACTGATTTAGAGAAAAGCAAAGAAATAGTGAAGAAGATGGACAAATTAAGGTTTCAACAAACACAACCTTAATTTGACCGACACATATGTTGAATGGACCGGGTCTCTTTATTGTCTTTGGGCCAGAATTGAGAGAAGCATTGCGCTTCTGTGTTTTACATGACTTAGGCTTCTGAAGAATAAGGCCCAATTGTAAATATTCCCTACTTAGTATTCTTTTAGGAAACTTCTAGATTGATGAGCTGTGCATAATGAGGTGTAAATAAATCTGTTATAGTTTGTTACTTAGATTTGGGAAATTAGGATTTAGTCCTTTTATTCTTTTACGTATTTGCACAGTAGGTGTTAGTGTCTTGTATAAATCAATGTATTTGGCAATGAATGAATACACAGAAAATTCTCCATATCAATATCTCATTTCAATTCTTACAAGTAGTAAAGTAATCTCACACAAATAGTGTTTGTTATGTGACTCACAAAATAAAATTTCTCCTGGAACAAGGGTTGACACCCCCCCCCCCCCCCCACACACACACAAATCTAACTCTTTTTTTTTTTCTCACCTTTAATTTTTCTTCACTAGCTCAAAGTGAAGTGTTCAAATCGTTGGTGAAAGGTGGAGAATCGTAACTTTTGTCGTCCCAGTCACTGCTCCGCAACAGGTAATTTTCCTTCCTTTTTCTCATTTTTAGTTCTGTTTTGTTTTACTTTGACGTGTTGTTTAAATTCCAGTCTGTTTTGCTTGTTTGAAATTTGTTATTGCTTGAGCATGATTAGGATTTTTAAGCTTAGAGGTTTAGCTTTCGTTTAAGTTCCAGTGTGTATGCAAGCAGATTCGTTTGCTTTCCCGTTCTGCTTCAGCGTAGCCTTTAGTATTTTCGTTTTGCTTTTACTTTTGTTGCTACTCTCCATGTCTAATATTTGTCGTTTTATTTTTCTTGCTTTGTTTAAATTTCAACATGATTAGTTGAAGTCGAATGTTTAAATTCCAGCATGTTTAAGTTTTTACTAGTTCAGATGTTTAGCTCCCTTCAAATAGGAATGAAAAGCATGTGTTTTGTTTCCCTTTTCTGATTGACATTTTCGTGTATTTTAGTTTTTAAAACTAAGTTTGTCTAGTTAAACATCAGTCTTATAGTTGGTAATGAGATCTTTATATGTTTGTCGATAAGTTTATGTTTTGAGATTTAGCTTGTGTTCGAGCTTAGAATAGTGTGGGACTGGGTTTCCTAATGTATCAGTACACTTTACTCCTTCCTTTGAGCACTTTTAATTCCAAAATATGAAATTATGTATTTGAATCTCTGCTCTTTGTGTTTGCTTAATCAGTTGCTTTTAAATTAGCAGTATCTTTTTAGAAGAATTACTAGTATTCTTTTTTCCTCTTAAATTAAGCATGAGTTCGTAGGAACTAAGTTTAACCTGGAGAAATCCTTGGATTCTGACTTAACTTAGTTTGCCCTTTAATACTAGTTTAGAGAGAATGAAATGTTAACAGGAAATGATTGTTAACTTGTTTAGCTTTTGATATGTTTGAAAAAATGATTGGCTACCAGTTTTTGTTCAAGTTCTTTCCTTTTTTTTTCTTTTTGAGAATGTTAGTTACAAAACTTCTTTCAAATCCTAGTGTGTAACTAAATGACCCTCCTGTCTGGTTTAGTTTAGTTTAAGCAAGAGTAACAAGTCATTGCATTGTTGTGTGATTTGTGACATAGTGTGACTTTTTTTCTCGAGGTATCGCTAGATTATAAGACGAAGCTAAATATGATCTTAAAAATTAAGTTTGACTTCATTCTGTTTATAAGGTGTTTTAAACAGCAAATGTGTGTGTGTGTGTTTTTTCTAACTAGCTAAAGAATTCCATGTGTTACTAAAGTAATTTCTAGTTATGAATTGGCTCGTAAATAAGTTTCAGATGTGGTCACCTTGTTTTTTCAAAGTTTAAATGATTTTTGTTCCTAACTCAAGTGATGTCTCTGTTTAAATCTTGAAGCCAGCAACATGTTTTCTCCCGAGATATGCAGATTTTGGATTAGTTTTAAGTAGGGGTGTACAAAGTAAACTAACAAACCGCACCAAACCGATAAACCGAGTCAAAAATTTGAAAAAAAAAACCCGACTGGTTTGGTTTTGACTTGGTTTTATGTTGGAAAAAAAACCCGACCATAAATGGTTTGGTTTGGTTTTAGCTAAAAAAAAAGTCAAACCGAACCAAACCAGCCCGACATTATATATATTCAATTTTTAAAATATTTTATACATAAAAATATTTATTTGTAAAGTAATTTATAAATATTTCTTAAATTTTTTTGTAATTTTTTATCTATTATCATATTATTCGATTTAACTTAGAATTTTGAATGTCAATAAGTTTTATATCCTATGGATGTTAGTAACTCAAATAAAGTCCAAACCAAAACCAACTCAACACTAATCCTAACAAAAGAAATTCAATTACCACTAGCCTAATGACAATAATGTTGGATATCTATTCTTTAGTTTTGCATAATTGATTTAGAGAGTAAAAATACATAACTTAAGTTTTTTTTCTTTGTCATATAATTAATACTTATTTTAGCATGACTTAGTATTTTTAGATTATGGTCATTTTCTTTTATGACTTGTTATTTAGCAATATTTATTTTAACCGATTATATTAGCTTTTGTTGACTATTTTAATACAATGTCATCACTCTTCTCACATTTTGTGTTATTTTCTTAAGAAACACCTTAATTATATAATTGTATCTTACTAGGACTAAATAAATATTTAAAGTAAAAGTTATATGTTTTGTATCAAGACTATTCCGAAAAAAAAAACTCGAAAAATCCGAGAAAACCGAACAACCCGAACAACCCGAGAAAACCCGAGGTTGAAAAACCCGAATTTTATTGGTTTGGTTTGGTGTATAAATTTTAAAACCCGACGCAATTAGTTTGGTTTGGTGTTTAAAAAATCCGAACCAACCCGGTCCATGTACACCCCTAGTTTTAAGCCATTCTTAGCATGTCTAAATCTTTCAAAACTTGTTCTTCCTCTTTTCACTTGTATGATTGAGATGCTGAACTTATATGCAAATTATAGCTATAGTAGAGCTTGTTTAGCTGTTGATGTATGAGCATTTAACTATCTAAATCATCTCCTGTTGTAACTTCCTCAAAGTCTCTCTTAGAGGTTCTATGATTCATTTTGTTTGGTTTATGTTGGGTTAAGCTCTTTTCATTTATCATGAATTCAAGGTAAATCTTTGGGTGTTAAGTTTTGAGGGAAATTATTCATAAGGTCTTTGCTAAGTCATGAAGTTTGTTGTTTTTTTATATGATCGGATACAATAGTAGCTCGTATCTCTAATCCTTTTCTTATTACTCTGCATGAACTCTCCCGTACGAGTCTAATGGACTCTTCATATCCCACATTATGTGTTGGGCATTTGGCCCAACATAATATCGATCCTTCGAGTCACCACGATTAACAGAGCAAATTGAAAAAGGATTTTGGACCCAACAGTAGCAGCAGCAGTTCAGTCCAGAGGCGCAAATGGGCCATGAGCCCATATGTTTGAATTTTTCTTCTTCATTTACATTACGTTAGTTATTTGTTGAATTGTTGATTTGCAATGCTGTTGACTAACATTTACTTTGTCTTATTTTCTTAACTTAGTTGAATCCTCAGGCCAGATGTGATGAATTAGTTGCTTGAACAGCATAGTAGTAAAATCAAAGAGTGAATTTGAGTTTCAAATGCGTTGAAGGCATTTCTCATAAACTGGACAATAGGTTCAAAAGAATGATTTCCAAAAGCACAACAAATGGACTGAACGTTTTCTTCCAAAAGATCCAAAAACTAATGATTTTTTGCCTCAAGGATATGTTTGTAAGTTCAAAGGCCCAAACGTCCTTTGCACCAGATGATACATTTTTCAGAGAAAAGAGGGGGTGTTATCAAAGTGAATTAAGGTCCAAAGTTCTTTACTCGACCACCCTACCTTACCCTATAATATTTCCTCAGATTACATTACCAAGCACGCCTTTACTTTTTAAAATTTTGTGTTCAATCAAACTAAGACATATCAAATGAAATGGAAGAATTAATCTTTTTATATTTCATCTATACAATAGACTGTGGCCAGTGGTCGACCTAGAGCACAAACTATGTATTCACATGAACCCAATACCTTTTACGTGCCTAGTACCTGTATATGTAGTAAGAAATATATAGAAAATATCTATAAATATTTTATTGTGTATCAATCATTATTGTATATTATTACTTATGGTCATTGCTATAGAAACTTGTAAATTTCAATTTTGAATCAGATATAATGTGTAATTGTCTATATTATGTGCATGAACAGTTGGGAGGGCCAACATACAGAGTGGCATTCGGACGAAGCGATGCAAGAACTGTTAGGCCCGAGCTCCCTTAGCCCAACTTCCAGCTCCATTTGACAATGTCGACACTCAAATCAGGAAATTCAATGCAAAAGGCTTTACGATCAGGGAAATGGTGGCACTAGTCGGGGCTCACACGGTAGGGTTCGCCCAGTGCAAAATCCTGTGCAACCCCAGCAACGTTAATCCGGCCAGACGAGCCAACTTACCGTGCATTTGCCCCAACAACAACGACGCAGCCTTTGTTGGATTGGACTCGACCCCTCAGATATTGGACAAGACTTATTAACCGAGCCCTCATGGGGAATGATGCCACTGCTACTGTCGTTCGAAGATATAGCAACTTCCCTGCTTTTTTCTTCCGCGATTTCGCTGCTGCCATGGAAAAACTCAGCAACTTGCGTCCCCGGATTGGCGTTCCGTTGGAAATTCGGGACGTTTGCAACAAGGTCAATGGTGCTAATTCCGTCGCAGCCATGTGAAAAATAAAACGTGTGAGGTCCTTTAAAATAAAATTTCACCTTCCACTTGACAAAATAAACAATGCTATGGTTTCTTTATGATCTATAGTGGAGTACTTAGTTTATTGTTTCTTAATTGTAATAATTACATGTAATGCAAAATGAGGGAATGTTGTTTGTCCACTACTGCTCAAATCAATCATATATTCGCGCAGTCTTTTTTTGTATATATGTATATATATAAATCATCCTAACATTCTATTCTATTTCATCATTCAAATTCTGTAAGACCCCTACTAACTCTAAATTTAAGAGTTACTTTACCTACCATTTCAATTCTTGTAACCAGCAGTATTAATGGTCAATCAGAAAGAAGAACGACGCACAAATTTAACACTAAAAAAGAAAAATAGAATTAGCTACAATTTTGTCACTAAATCGCTCGTAGCTAACAGATCGAGAAATAGGATTAATGACATATTACGATGACTTGATCAACAACCAGGGTCTCCTCTTCTCCGACCAAGTGCTCATGGGGAACTTGCCTCCCCGAGATGGCGTTCAGTTGGAAATTCGCGACTTTTGCCACAAGGTAAATGATGTCAATTCCATCGCAACCATGTGAGAAGAATACAGTCGTACCAGGTTCTTAATAAATAAATTTCACCTTTAACTTCGCTTTCATGAATAAATGTCGCGATATGGTTTCTACGCGATCTAGTTTAATTTATTGTTTAGTACTAATAAGTTGTCTGGTTAATTATATCTGCCATTGTCCTTAGTCTTCATATAATAAAAATTATGGAAGACTTTGTGTCAGTGCAGCTCCATTTTCTATACATTAGCAAAGTCTTTGTTTAGTAGTGTATTAAATATTGTAACATTATTTCAGAGTATGTTAATGAATCTACAATTTTATTTATTTATTAGTGCTAGTTCTTATTCTTTTGCATGCATGTAAAAGGTAGGGCATGTGCTACTCTGATTAGGATTAGTAAGGGAAAAGATTTGATATTTTCTTAATTACTTACACTATTTTTTGAATATTTTAAATTGTCACCTAAAAACAAAATTTTGTGGTAATCGATTGCTGGAGTTGAAGCAAACTCTCCAATAATTAATGTAATAAAAAAACATGATGTGTTAACCAAGCAGAAATCAACTAAATTGAATATAGTCAATGGCTGACTAAAATGATGTACAAAAGAAAAAAGACACAACATAATTCCGAGAAGGATGACGTATCGACTCAACCTTTTCTGAAGAAATAGAACAACAAATTATTAAAGAGGCAGTAGAGAGGGGACTATAATCATTATCCCTATAGATCAAACTTGAGAGAAAGAGGCATACATACACCATATTCTCTCTCTATATATATATTTATAACAATGTAAAACTAGTTGGATTTTCTAAATTAACTTTAACAAATTAAAAGATATCTTCGCATAATCTAGTAAAACTGGTCACTATCACCACCCGTTTTCAACTTCCGACAAAAAGAATCGTTTATCTTTATAATCAAATAGTTTCAAAAATAAAAGTGACAAAATTTCAACAAAGGTGGAACAAATTAATAAACTAGAACCAAGTTCCTTGATTCAATGCTCAAAAGCAACTATTACAAACTAAGAATTCCAACACAAAGGGAAATTGCTGAACTCAAAATAGGAAAAGACTGAATGAAAAACAAGAAGAGGGGATGGGAAACTTGGAGACGAAGGAAGAGGGGAGAGAGCATAGACTAATATTGATAACTGATTGCTTGCTATTCTTTGCATATTCCCTTCTATTTGAAACAACTTGATTCCTTTTTCAGATCATTCTTGTGCTAGGTCACGTTGCTACACAAAGTCGGCTAATCTTTTATTGGGCTGTTTGGTTCTCTTGCTCCTTCTTAACGAAATCCCAGGCCCAAGTTCCTCTTCAACAGACTCTAAGCCCACTTCTTGATCTGGGTTTACAACATTACCCCCGCATGAATTAAGAACCTTGTGTTATGGTCCGCTTTTGCGCTCACGCATAAAAGGTTCTCATAACTTTGTCTCTTTGTCATGAACAAACAGAGCCACCACCTAATTCATTGAATGGAAATTAGGAAACCATTTTTAAAGGTATTTTTGAAAGAAAACCTCTTTTAGTAACAAAAAAATGGTAAGGGTTCAGGTGATTTCCCGGAGAAGATGTTAAGCACCCCGATATTAAGAATCCGCACGATGCGATTGATTTACAAGTCTAACATTTTTATGGCTAAAATTGTATAACTTTTTTGTAAAATGTGTTTAAGGACTTATATTATGTATAAAGTTTGAAAGAAGTTTATTCATGGCTAATTAATTTAGAAAGAAAGTAGTATATTTTATTTGGAAAATGACTCCAGCAAGATCATTACCATGCTCATTTCCAGAAGATTGAATCCTACGTTACCACTAATGATCTCGTAAAATCAAAGTGGATTCTTGAAAGGAAGGCTCACAACTGAAAATATTCAATTAACTCAGAAATTGGCGTAATATCAAAAGCAAGAATAAGAGGAATTGCAGATCAAGTTAGATATGGCAAAGGCATATGATAGAATGCCATGGCCCTTCATCAAAGCTGTTTTAAGAAAGTTTGGTTTCTCAGAAGCTGTCACCAACATGATCATGGGACTTGTATCCAATGTATGGTATTCTATCATTATCAATGGCACAAGACATGGATTCTTCACATCTTCCCAAGGCTTGAAATAGGAGATCCTCTCTTTTTCCTTCTCATCAGAAGTTTTGGCTAGGCTTCTTAATTTCGATTCATAGTGAATACTTTTGCCTTTTTTTCTATGTTGATAATGTGTCCCGTCATTAACCATTTGTCTTATGTATGATATTGTCATTTTTACAAGTGGCCACACAAAATCCATCAAAATGATCATGAACATCCAATGGTACAACGAAGCCTGATGTAAAATGAACAAGAATAACAAATATTTTTTTCTCGCAACTTCCCTGCACCGGA
Source organism: Lycium ferocissimum (assembly GCF_029784015.1). Taxonomy (NCBI): domain Eukaryota; kingdom Viridiplantae; phylum Streptophyta; class Magnoliopsida; order Solanales; family Solanaceae; genus Lycium; species Lycium ferocissimum. Next base: position 24,774 of record NW_026715719.1, on the reverse strand, counting down.
CCAAGCAGATTAACAAGATCGGTAGGCTAAACCCGGATTCTTCCTTGATAAACAATTTCCTTTTGAGTACTTGGGATGCCCCATTTATGTTGGTAGGAAAAGAGTGGAATATTTTGAAAAGATTCTATTTAAAGTCATTATGTATTTGTCGGACGTGCAAAGCAAATACGTTGTCGTCATCGGGGAAAATCGGTGCTAATTAAAAGTGTGTTACAATCTTTACCAATTTACACCTTAACTGCTCTTAGTCCTCCTAAAGGCACCATTACTTTAATGAAAAAGCATTTTGCAAGATTCTTTTGGGGATCCAAGAATGACAAGTTAAGATACCACCGGAGCCTCTGTGAAAATTCGCTTTCCAAAGAGAAGGCGGGGTAGGTATCGTGTGGAATATGAAAGACATCTGTGAGACTCTAGATATCAAGAAATAGTGGAGGTTTAGGCGTCAAGACTCTCTATAGGCAAGATTCCCAAGGCTAAGTATTGCAAAAGATCTCATCCCGTATCTAAAGTATGGGTATCTGGAAACTCTCATATATGGAAAACATTAACTAAGATTAGAAGCAAAGCAGAGCCTCACATGATTTGGAAGATTCAAAATGGTCAGAGTAGATTTTGGTGGGATAACTGGACTGGATATGGAGCAATAGCTACATACTGTCCAGAATTTGTTCACTCAAGTAATACTAGAGTGAGGGACTTCATTATCAATAATGATTGGGACATTCAAAGCTTGAGGGAAGTTGTTCTAGATTGGACAATGCCTAACACATCATTAACATCAAGATTGCTCTAATGAAAAAGGATCATCTCATATGGGACTCCGGTCATAGATGGTGTTTTCAATGTGTTAATGCTGGAATAGCATAAGAACACATGTACGTAAAAGACCGCCGATAAATAAAATGGCTTTATAAGAGCATGCATTTTAAAATTTCTTTTATTACATGGAGAATTATCAAAAGTAAATTGCCTTTCACTAACAATTCTGTTTGCAGGTTTGTAGATATGCCAGTTGGCTGTTTATGCTGCACAAATGCTCAACCAGAGACTATCCAACACTGTTTCATTGAAAGTGAACCAGCTCTAATCCTATGGAAATATCTTGGGCAACCACTAGGAATCAGTTTTCAAAGAAAACCTATTAAAGTGTTCCTGCATGAATGGTGGTAAATTAAGGCTAGATGCACAAGATGATAATCCAAGTTATTCCAATCATTATTTGTTGGGTAATATGGACTACAAGATGCTCTTGCAGATATGGAGATCAAAGAAGATTCTACATTGGAAGGATGAAACAACAAGTGATGTGGTTTCTCAAAGCAGCAGTGGATAAAACCTTCCCAAATTTCAAGATGGAGTTGCTATGGAATCAGCTTTGTGAAGCGGTGGAGAAGCTCAAACCAAGGGCAAATATTAAACAAGTTGTCTGGAGTATGCCACCTACTAGGAAAATCAAAGTAAACACCTATCACTGAGTTTTATGTTCAGAAATGCTGCCGAAATAGAGATAGCTGTGAGATGACACTCTGGCTAATATTTGTATTTGCAATTCCAATTCAAGGCACCAATCATAACATGATAGAAGCAATGGCAATTAGATATGCAGCACAATGGATTAGAGACAAGGGCTACAGACAGTGCTACATAGAATCAAATTCACAAATTGTAGTAGAAATGCTAATTAACAAGACTCATTAACAATCCTATTAAATCGTTAATATCATCGTTGGTGGTCATGGATATAGGATCAGAATCAGCATCACTTTCGTGCATTGCTACGTAGAAGGAACCAAGCTGCGCATTTCTTGGCAAAGCATGCAACAAACCAGGAGAACCCCATCATGATTCACAACATTCAACAGATGCCAAGAGGGGCTTTTGGTGCTTCTACATTAGACAAGAGTCAAATGCCAAGCATGAGGATAAGATATGACAAATCTAACTTTTTTGTGAGCTAAAGAGTATATATCAAGTATATAGTAGAGAATGTATAGCTAACTAGGTTTAACATTCTCTTTTGACCGGATGCTTTGCAATCTATTGTTGTATATCAGGGGTATGGTCCAACCCTCCACTCCTTTTGTGTTTGCATAAAATGATATACAACAACCAGGACACTTCAACAACAACAACAACAACAACTCCAAGAAAACTTCACATCGCGTCCGGGAGGGTAGAAAGTAATGCTAGACCTTACTCCTACCAAGGCAGGATCTACTGCTTCCGAAAGACCCTACCAAGAAAGCATAAAAGCATAAACAAGTCAGATAATGCTAAGAAATTCAAAGTTACATGTCAAAGCAATAATATAAAATAAAATAATGCAATCGGCACAGTACCAGGGTAATGAAAGTACGTAGGAAATAGTAGATAATAGCATAAATCGGGAGCATAAGAAATTATATCATGACATCGCGACATTAATAAGAACGGGTAACGGACTATCTACTAGCCTTTCTACCCTAATTGGGTCCTCCAAACCCTCCTATCTAAGGTCATGTCCTCGGTAAGTCAGAATCGTGCCATGTCGTGTCTAATTACCTCCCCCAATACTTCTTCGGCCTACCCTACCTCGTCCGAAACCATCCATGGCCAACCTCTCACACCTCCGCACCGGGGCATCCTCGTGTCTCTCCTCTTCACATGCCCAAACCATCTCAATCTCGCTTCTCGCAACTTGTCTTCCACCGAGGCCACCCCCACCTTATCCCGAATATCCTCATTCCTAATCCGCGCTTCCCGTGTGTGGCCACACATCCACCCCAACATTCTCTATCTCGGCTACTTTCTCATCTTTTGAACGCGAGAGATCTTAATCGTCAAAGACTCCGCCCCCATAAACATAGTCGTTGGCCTAACCACCGCTTTGTAGAACTTGCCCTTAAGTTTTGGTGGCACCTTCTTGTCACATACATCCTAAGCAAAGCCCGCTCTCATCCACCCAGCCCCAACATGTGTGACATCATCACAATTCCCGCCGCCTTGCACAATACCCAAGGTACTTAAAACTATTTTTCTTCTCGATTTAATTGGCAATTAAGTCTTCACTTCCACGCTCACCCTCCCGAGGCGCTTCACCGAACTTACACTCCAGTACTGCCTTGGTCCTACTCACCTTAAACCCTTTAGTCTCCAAAGTATGTCTCCAATCCTCCAGCCTTAGCTGCTAACTCCGTCACGAGTCTCGGCTGTCCTTCTGACTATATCGTCCGCGAAAAGATACACCATGGCACCTCACCTGACTTGCCGTGTCAATCCATCCATCACTAAGGCAACAGAAACGGACCAAGAGCTCGATCCGATGCAACTCCCATCGACAACCGGAAAGTGGTCCGAGTCTCCTCCTACCGTCCTTACTTTGGTTTTGGCTCCCTCATACATGTCTGCGATCACCCTAATGTACGCCACAGTACACTTTCGAGCCTCCAAGCACGACAGATCTCTTGAACTTTATCACAAGCCTTTTCTAGGTCGAATGCATCACCATGTGTAAGTCTCTCTTCCTCTCCCTATACCGCTCCACCAATCTTCTCACAAGATGGGATGGCTTTTTTTGTTGATGGCTTTGAGGTCTACCAAGATAAATCCGAACCGGTTCTCTCAAATAGACACACCTCTCACCCTCATCTCCACCACCCTTTCCCATAGTTTCATAGTATGGCTTAGCGCTCTGATACCTCTATAAATAAGTTACAACTCGGTGATATCTCCCTTATTCTCGTACGAGGATCATTTCACTCGCCCTCCATTCTCGGCATCAATGCCGTCTTAAAGACGACATTAAACAACCCTAGTCACCACTCCAAACCCGTCGCCCCGCGCTCTTCCAAAATTCCCCTGATCCCGTCTCGGTCCGATCGCTCTTCCCCCGCGCATCCTACGAACAAAGCACTTCTAACTCCTCAACCTTAATACTCCCGCAATACCCAAAATTACGCCGCCTTCGTATGTTCCTAAATCTCCCAACACAATGTCTTCCGTCTCTTCTTCATTCAAGAGTTTGTAAAGATGACCGCCATCTCCGTCTAACGAGTCTCCCTACCAATACTTTGCCATGCTCGTCCTGATGCACTTTGCTTGATCCACATCACGTGCTTTTTCTCTCCCTCGCCTGCCAGCTCCGACCTCTCGGTCCCCTCCTCGTTCTTCAGTTCAGCACACGCGCTCAAAAGCCGCCGCTTTTGCCGTCGAAACCGCCAACTTCGCCTCCTTCCTCGCATCTTATAAAGCTCCGTGTTTGTCCACTTCTCCACCTCATCCTTGCTTTCTATCAACTTCGCATACGCCACCTTCTTTGCTTCCACTTTCCTCGAACTCTTCATTCCACCACCGCCCTCCTTTACGCTGCCACGTCTACCCGTCGAGACCCCCAACACTTTCGCTACCACCCTAACGCAACTAGCCGTCTTATCCCACATATCGGTCGCATCCCCACTACTATCCCGTGCCCCCCATATCCTTCGAATTTCTTCTCCCATCTCCAAAGGCACCAGTCACGGTCAAACTACCCCATCTCGATCCTAGTTTCGGTCATCCACGCCACCTCTTCTTCCTCGCCGTCCTCTTTGATCCCCAAATCCATCACCAAGCAGCTTATGGCGGTCAAGATAGTCGCCGTAACGACTCTTACACCTTGTACGTACCTTTATCATCCTTCCGAAGGAGCAAAAAGTCTATCCGGTTTTGGCCACCGAACTACGGGCGGTTACTGTGTTCCTCCTTCTCCGGAAATTCGAATCGCTATCACCAACCCAAAAGCTCTGCAAAATCCAAAAGCGAGACTCCTCCTCCATTTCTCGTCCTCGAAGCCAAAAAGCCTCCACGCACATCATCATAACCTTCCGAAATAGGCCCGATGTGTCCATTGAAATCACCTCCCACGAATAGCTTCGCAGCGGTATGCCTCCCACTAACTCGTCCAAATCCTCCCAAAAACGCCTCTTTCTCCTCCTCGCTGTCGTTCCAAGCGCGCATATGCACTAATAATGTTCAGTGAATCCTTCAACGACCACCTTAATCGACATCATCCTATCGCCGGCCCTCTAACCTCTACCACCGATCCCTAATTCGCCATCCACTAAAATGCCCACCCCATTTCTATACTTCGACCTAACAGAACCACACTATACCCGTCTACCTCCTTAGCTTAGTACCTACCCATTTGGTCTCTGGATACAAGCTATATTAATACCTCTTCTAAGAATCTTAACTAGCTCTATGGACTTCCCGTTAACGTCCAATATTCCAAGAACCTACCTCAACCTAGACGCTCCTTCAACCCACTTACCCCTCCTAACCTCGCCCCGTCCCCAAACGAGCAATACGACCCTAGTCTACCATCACTAAGCCAAGCCACAAGAAAGAGTATTAACTAATAAATTCAAAAGTCTAAAGTTAGCAAAATTTTACTACAAATGCGTGGACAAATAATGGATATAGCAACCGAGGTACCAACTCCAATAACTAGTCCAAACTGTCGCCGCCGAAAATACCGTTCACGTCGAGGTTATCGTTCATCGTTGAAATTTCGTTCCCAAATACCCGAAATGAAGAAGAGAAGAGTGGGGAAAGAGAAGAGAAAAAAAAAAGGAGATGGAAAAGAGAAAGGAAAAAGAAAACAAGAGGGAAAAAGGGGCCGGCCGGGAAATGGTGCCGGAAAATTCTTCCGGCGATTGCGCGATCGCGTTCATGGGGCTACTTATCAAAGACGAAAGAAAAAAAGGAGAGAAAAGGGGAAAAAAAGCGAGAAGAGAAGAAGAATTTAAGAAATAGTGGGAGGAGAAAAGTAACCGACCGAAAAGTGACCTGGCCACCCGGGACGCCGGAGTTACCTCGGTCGACGGGGGCCGGGTCGCACGGACGTGGTGGCGGGGGGGGCGGGGGGGGGGGGAGAGGGAGATGTTACCGCGAGGGCAGAGAGAGAGAAGAGAGAATAAGAGAAAGATTAATAAATCTCACCATGAGCATATGTCATGTGATTTTTTTTTTTTTTTTTTTTTTTTATATATATATATAAAAAATGGGCTCTGCTGGTTTTTTATAAGAAGTTCATATATATATATACACATCATTTACATTGAGTTTAATGGGTGCTCGAACAACCGATAGATTGTACGTGGGTGCGCTCATATTAAGAGACAAATTATCATCCTACCCACCAGGCGCGGATCTACTAATGAGGGAGAGGTGCCAGGCACCCGCACACCTCAATTGAAATCATTTATATATATGTATGTGTAATGATACTGAATTACTGATGGTTGAATTTGCCCTCTCTTTTTCAGTGTTGCATTTCAGAAATGGAAAAGGGTCAAAAATATCCCTCTACTTTCATAAAATAGCAAAAAATGCCCTCCGTTACAAGTTGACTATTTATACCTCTGCCGTTTCGAAAGTAAACAAAAATACCCCTATTTTTAACAGTTTTCCACCATGGCAAGGTGAGAGAAACTTTTGGTTCAAATAATGCACGTGTCATCTTCAACTATACATAACTAATTATATTTAGTTATTATTTCCTAAAATTAAATTCCTTTTTCATTGCAGAATTTTATTCTTTTTCCTTTTTCTTTTTCTTGGTTTTCCTCTTCACGTCTGCCAACTCTCTTCTACACCATTTTTTCTTCCTCCTTCTTTCTATTCTTACTTATAAAGAAATTTATGGATAGGCTTGAAACTAAAACGGAATGAAGGAAAACAATGAAGTAGGTTAAAAGTTGAGAGAAATTTTGGGTGTTCGGGGGCAACAATTTTTCAGGCTAGATGTAAACTGTAGCATAAACGGCTACATCTTTCCGTTTATCATCGTCGAGCACCATTTTTTCCGACGAGATTTAAAATGTATTAACACTTCAATCTTCTATCAACAACTTAACTTTGCAGTTGCCGATAAATTATAAGCCCCAAATTTAATTTCAAGAATCTCCAAACTCTTCTTCAGCTAGTACTTTTGTTGTCTTCTCCGATAGTTTCCTGATTATGGAAGAGGAATAAAATGGGTGTTAGAGGGATGGGGTGGGTGGTTTTTAGTGTTTTTTTTTTTAAGATTGTGGTTATTGAGGGACTTTTAGTTGATTAGGGATTTGCTATATGTATAAATTAATAATTAATGAAAAGGAAAAACTTTGATAATGAGATCAGAGGAAAGCCGCATGCCACGTATTACCTCCACCTCACCCAAATGTTAGGCCATGTAGGATTTTAAAAAGTCAAGGTGGACAACCGTTAAAAATAGAATATTTTTGTTTACTTTTATAATCTTTTTGGCAGCGATAAACACTTCCAACCTATAACGATGATTTTTGCTATTTTACGAAAAGTATGGATATTTTTGACCCTTTTCCCTTTCTGAAATTGAAACAACATTGGGCTCATAATCTTGTCCAAGCATCAATCTATCTTGCTTTCGACTGAGATGCAAACACTCTTTTAAGGGTAGAGCAGTCGTGGAGAAAGTGTTTTATTATCTTGTATTACATGTAAGACCAATCAATGGAAGAGACAAGTCAAGACAACTTACTAATATGAGAAATAATTATGAACTAGATTATCATAAAGATTCTTTCGGGGACATTCGAGAAAATTAAAACAACACATAAAAGATTAACATGGCTTTTGTGCAAAGATAACACACAAATTGAAAATTAGTCCAAAATATTTTTATTTTTTTTCTAAAGAAAGAAATAACGATGATCATAATGAAAACATACGTTGTTTATTTTGAAAAGTGGAACTTGATTTTTTTTTTTTTAAGTAACGTATGTTTGTGTCCTCTTTTACACATGGCTGCGATTGAATTGGCATTTGCCCTGACACAAACATCGCAAATAATGAACTAGATTATCATAAAGATCCTTTCGGAGACCTTCGATAAAATTGAAACGATACATCGATCATCATGGCTTTTGCGCAAAGATGACACACACAAATCGAAAAACAGTCCAAATTAATTTTAAAAAAGAAAGAAACAAAGATGATCGTAATGATGAAAACATGCGTTATTTATTTTGAAAAGTGGAACATGACATTTTTTTTGAAGTAAGGTATGTTTGTGTCCTCTTTTTCACATTTCTGCGATGAAAATTGGCAATATTGACCCTGCCACAAACATCGCAAATTTCCAATGGAATCCCGGCTTGATCGAGGAGGCATTACTAGAAACATAGGTTTTTCCCATCGACATTAAGTGAAAAATTTGTGTTATAAAGTATGATTTTCCCACCTCATTTCCTGTTAGAAAAATAATATTTTTATCTAATATCTCAAAAAATAAAAGGACTATTTCTAATGTTTTTATTGGCTTTAATACAAAAGATTTAATTATACTTTATTAGCCTTAATGGTAGCATTTCATAATGGAAAACATTTGTCCGTTGCCAACGGTTTATAAACTCCAAATACGGTCATTTGACCAATTGCTTTTATGGTCTTTTATGGTCTTTATTATTCTTAAATTTTTTTGTTTGGCGATATTAGAAGCTCTAAGTTGATATATAATATGATCGGTTCATCTTGGAGGAGAGGAAAAAAAACATAGAAAAAGTACTTCTTCTCATTATGTTTTGTTGGGTTTTTATGAGATAAATCTTGTTAGTTTCCGGCTCCTAGTTTGTACTGTAAGCTTGTTTGTCAATCTCAAGTGATACACCCATACCGGTGAAATATCCTTAAGATGACAAGACGACACGCCTTGCTTTTCAAGACTTCTTACTATTTCCATGTTTTGTACAACAATTTACAACAATCTTAAGGATATTTCTTGTTGTCATGAAGCACGGAAAATTTAACCTTATTTTGTCGAAGAAAGTCTTATTTATGTTCTTGATGATTTTGATACTTTATGGTGTATCCAAGAGTGAAGTGTACAAGATTAGTGACGTGATCGGATGGACATTTACTTGTCGGATTACAAAATCATGGATGGCCGATAAAACTGTTGGTGTGGAGGTTCTACTCTTTGTTATACTTTCAACTATAATTGTCTTTGCTAAACTACTCAACTTTGGAATTATGCTACTAAAGTAGGTAAGTATATCTCTACTCTTTTTAATGAAAATAAACATGGTTACAAGCCCAAAATTATTAATAGAACTTCCAAGGAAATTTTTGGGAAAATTGATAATCCTGTTGAATCAAAAATTAATTTGGATAAAGTAGATGATATTATTTTTGCGGTCATTTCCCGAGAGAACGTTGAAATCAATGTGAGTAACTCGGGTAATAGACTTCGGTGTTACTAGGCATATTTGTGCCAATAAAAATAATTTTATGTCTTACACCCAAGTCAATCAGAGGAGAAGAATTTATATATCTTGGTGATTCAAGAACCACTAAAGTTCTTGGAAAAGGGAAAAGTTCTTCTTAAACTCACATCCGGGAAAACTTTGGCTTTAATCGAAGTATTGCATGTTCCTAATATCCAAGCCAATTGGTCTCTGCTGTGGGATTATTAGGAAAAGTTTCTGGGTGAAGGTTTTATTTGAATACAATATGGTTTCTTTAATAAAAAAATAATGTTTTAGTGGGCAAAGGATATTGTAACCATGGTTTATTTGCACTTAATGTTTCTCAGTGTCGTGAATGGAAAAAATAGTACTTCGCTTATTTGATTGATTCTTTTGATTTATGGCATGCTAGACTTGGACATGTTAGTTCATCTTATATTAAGAAAATGCATTCTAAGGACTTATTTCGAATGTTAATTTTTCAAGTATTGATAAGTGTGAAATTTGCCGAGGCTAAACAATTTAAGAAATCACATGCTTCGTGTTTCGGAGAATCCGATTTATTGGATTTAGTGCACATACCGATTTGGGAGACTTGAAACAACCATGACTAGTAGGGAGGTAAAAGATATTACGTCACATTTATAGATGACTTTTCTAGATATACAAAGGTATATTTGTTGAAAAATAAAGACGAAGCTTTTGAAATGTTTTTGTTGTATAAATCAAGTTGAAAATCAATTGAATAAGAAGATCAAAAGAGTAAGATCCTCGATAGGTGGAGAATATATCTTGTTTAATGATTTTTGTGAAAAGGAAGGAATTATTCATGAAGTTACTCCTCCATATTCACCCGAATCGAATGGAATAGCCGAACGGAAAAATAGGACTTTAAAAGAAATGATGAATTGTATGCTTGTTAGTTCATGTGTGCACTCGACAATTCGGGGGTGAAGCTATTTTATGTTCTTGTCATTTACAAAATAGAATTCCTTACAAGAAACTCTAAAAACTCCTTATGAATTGTGAAAGGTTATCCTCCTAACTTGAAATATTTGAAAGTACAAGGGGGTGTCTTGCTGGTTTATGTTAGCGTTAATCTCAAGAAAAGAAAAATAGGGTCCAAGACTTCCGATCAGAATGTTTGTTGGTTATGCTAATAATAGTGCTGCATATAGATTTCTTGTAATCAATAGTGATGTGATTGAACGCAACACCATAGTAGAAACAAAAAAATGCTGAGTTTTTTGAGAATATTTTTCCTTTAAAGCGTGATAATATTTCTCATGTTCCTATTTTTCAAAAAGAAAGTACTTCTAGTGTTCCTGCTTCTCCAAAATGATTTTGAAAATGAGGATTCGAGGAGAAGTAAAAGGACAAGGATAGAAAAATCTTTTGGTAATGATATTTTCACTTATATTGTTGATAATGATCCTTTAACTTTTTCTCGAAGCAATTTCTTCCTCATGCATCTCATTGGAAAGAAGCCATCAACCGTGATAAACTCCATTTTACAAAATAATACCCGGAATTAGTTAATTTACCCCCCCGATCTAAACCCATCGTTGTAAGTGGATTTTCGTGGGAAATATAATCTCGATGGTTCTATTGATAAATATAAAGCTAGACTTGTTGCTAAAGGTTTCATCAAAAAATAAAATATTGATTATTTTGATACTTATTCTCGTGACTAGAATTTCCACTATTCGTGTTTTATTTGGTATCAGCATCTATTCACAAATTATTTATTCACCAAATGGATGTTAAACCGCATTTTTAAATGGTGATTTAGAGAGGAAATTTATATGAAACAACCCGAAGGTTGTGTAGTGGCCGGTCAAGAAAATAAAGTTTGTAAATTAATAAAGTCTTTATATGGTTTAAAACAAGCTCCGAAACAATGGCATGAAAAATTTGATCAAGTTTTGTTAGGTAATGATTTTACCTCTCGTCAAGTAGACAAATGTGTTTATACAAAACTTGTCGATAGTCATTGCGTTATTATATGTCTTTATGTGGATGACATGCTTATCTTTGGTTCTAATCTTGATATAGTAAATGAGACCAAAAAGTTTTTGTCTTCAAATTTTGACATGAAAGATATGGGAGAAGTAAGTGTTATTCGGGCATGAAAATAATTAGAGACAATGATGGTTTGATTTTTGACTCAAGGACATTATGTAGAAAAAATTTTAAAAAGTTTGAAAATTTTGATTGGTAATGTGAGCACTCCTTTGATTCTAATAGTCAATTGAAAAAGAATCATGGAGAAGAAGCCAAAATTATTATGCTCAAATTATTGGGAGTTTAATGCATTTGATGAATTTTACTAGACCCGATATAGCTTATGCAAAAGTGTAGATTGAGCAGATATACTCATAATCCTAACAATGATCATCGGAATGCATTAAGAAGGCTCTTGAAATATTTGAGAGGTACTATGAACTACGTATTAAATATAGTGGATTTCCTCGTACTAGAAGGATACATGTTGATGCTTAACCGGATCTCGTATTCAATGAGACAAAATCTACTAGCCAAGCACAGGTTTACCCTCGGGGTGCCATAATACGGAAATCACCAAACAAGACTATAATTGCGTATCCACTATGGAATCCGAATTTGTTGCTTTGGAGTTGGTCACACGAGGCTGGTTGAGAAACTTCTTAGCAAGTATTCCAATAGGAATCAAACCAACACCTTCGTGTCTATACATTGTGATTGTCAGCCGATAGCTTATAGCGAAAAATAAATCTTTCAATGGGAAAAAATAGACACATACGTTTGAGACATAATGTGATAAAGCATATGCTAAGAGATGGAATTATTTCCATAGATTATGTAAAGTCGTAAATGAATTTAAAGGTATCCCTCCGACTAAACCTTTGCAAAGGAAATTGATAATCGAAACATCGAGGGAACGGGATTTACTATGTCAACTTGAGAAGATCAACAATGATGGTAACCCAACCTATGTGATTGGAGATCCCATGAATTAGGTTCATATGGGTAATAACGAGTCATGAGTTGATCGAAGGTGCACTATAAAATTATATCCCTTCCTATGGTGTGTGAATATAGTGCACTCGCAAGGTAAAGCCGTAGGCCGAGTTATAAACTCTTAATCCATTACCATATCCTTTATAGGTTTTGTATTGCCTGCAGAATACACTTGATGGGTGGACCTATATGAGTGTGGAGTGGTGCCGCTCCTATGAAATTGTGACGGATTTCTAGAGTACTCATGAATACCAGGACAAGCGCATGGCCTCTTAGCGCAAAACCGCGACAACGACAAAGATTGTGCGAGTATAATGTGATAGAATAATACCCTGGCTTACAAAAGAATATTTGGTTCATAGAAGTTCTAAATTTCACCAATTGTTCTGTAAGTTAAACTTATTTTATCTAGGTCTGGTTCATAGTCTACGGGACACCAGATTTGACGCATTGTACTCATATGTGAAAACCCAACAAAACTTCTTATTTTATTTCTTCTATTATTTTTGAGATATATGGGGGATTGTTAGAAAAATAATATTTTTATCTAATATCTCAAAAATAAAAGGACTATTTCTAATGTTTTTATTGGCTTTAATACAAAAGATTTAATTATACTTTATTAGCCTTAATGGTAGCATTTCATGATGGAAAACATTTGTCCGTTGCCAACGGTTTATAAACTAAATATGGTCATTTGACCAATTGCTTTTATGGTCTTTTATGGTCTTTATTATTCTTAAATTTTTTTGTTGGCTGGCAGATATTAGAAGCTCTAAGTTGATATATAATATGTGATCGGTTCATCTTGGAGGAGAGGAAAAAAAAACATAGAAAAAGTACTTCTTCTCATTATGTTTTGTTGGGTTTTTATGAGATAAATCTTTGTTAGTTTCTGGCTCCTAGTTTTGTACTAGAAGAGCTTGTTGAATCCTGGGGGATACACCCATACCGGGTGAAATATCCTTAAGGACAGTGCTTTCGACACGCCTCAAGCTTTCAAGAATTTTTTACTATTTCCGTGTTTTGTACAACAATTTTATAACATTTCCGCCGATACAGCTCACTGGGAAAACGCATGCTGGGAAACAGGTTTCTATTGAAACGCTGGGAAACAGGTTCCTATTCTATATTTAGTAACATTTTTCCCACCGACATTCAAAGGGGAATAACCACCCAATGCTTTTCAGTGGAAAATTTTAGTGAGAAAATAGTGATATTTTAGTAGTGAGGCAAGTTGCCAAGTTTGATCATGGCAAAGACTGAAATCACGGAAGAAAAGAGTAGCATTGTTGCTGTAGCTCCGAACAATGGCAGCAATGGAATATATATATACTAGATGGCCTATGCCCGTGCTGCGCACGAGCCCAACACTTCGGATTATAGTGTATCTATGTATATGTAGTTGTGTTTAGATAATGATAATATATATATATATATATATATATATATATATGTTCAAAATACGATTAATTTAACATTGTAGTTTGTGCTCTGTATCTAAAACTTTATTTTATTCGTGTTTGCTACGAAAATTTATTAATACCTTTTAAAGAGAAGACTTGTTTAAAAAGAAACTATTTTCCTCTCTTTCGATAAAACAATAGCAATATTTTGAATATCAGTTGATACTTTCAATTTTAATTCGATTAATTTAACGGTGTAAAATACTTATTATTTTTTATCAAATTTTGATTTAGATAATTCTAATTCAAATTATTAAATTAATTTTACATGTTTAAAATGAAACAAAGTAGAAATTAATTTTTTCCTTATTCTAAAGAGTCCATTATTATTGATTTAATTGTTTGATTTTCTAAGCATTTGTTTTTTAACATTGTTTGTTTTATTAATATGGGATTCACATTTTTTTTTAATATTGCTTAATTCTGTTAATATGGGATCCACTTTTTTTTCCCGTGAGTTTGGATGTGGTCAGCTTCCACTTTTTCTTCCTTTTTTTTTTTAAAGGGACAACGGACGATGAAACATGGGTCTAAACCCATGCTTTATATAGTTTCTTCTTTTTTTATTTTTATCTTTTATATTGCTTGGTGTCGTTTAAGATGTGGCCCACCCTTTTGGACATTATTAGTTTGTATTATATTTATGTATATAATATATATATATATACACACACACTATGTTCAAAACACGATTGATATAACATTGTAATTTGTGCTCCGTATCTAAAACTTTATTATATTAGTGTTTGCTAAGAATACAAAGTCTGCACTTTTTTTTTTACATTGTTTATTTTTTTAATATGGGATTCAATTTTTTTTTATTATATATATTGCTTGATTTTGTCAATATGGGATACTATGTTCAAAACACGATTAATATAACATTGTAGTTTGTGCTCCGTATTTAAAACTTTATTATATTAGTGTTTGCTACAAATACGCATAGTGTTTAATATGGGGCCCACAATTATTTTCACATTTATTAGAGTAAGGAAAAAATGAAAAAAGTAATTAAATTCTATCTTATTTTAATATATAAGTATTTTAAGTATGTTATCGTACAATAATTTCATTTGCTCCCACTAATGGATTGATACGCACGCGGTAATGAATCCATTATTATTGACTTAATGAGATACTTTGGAAATTACATGAATATTATTTGATTTTTTAATATGGGGTGCATTTTTTTTGGACATTATTAATTTGCATTATTTTTAATATATATATATATATATATATCTATGTTCAAAATACGATTAATATAACATTGTAGTTTGTACTCCGTATCTAAAACTTTATTATATTAGTGTTTACTATGAATACAAAGTCTTTTTTGACATTATTTTTTTTGAATATGGGGTTCAATTTTTTTTTTTTTATAATGCTTGATTTTGTTAATATGGGATCTACTTTTTTTACCGTGAATTTGGAGATGGTGGGTTCCACTTTTTTTTTTTATATATTGCTTGATACTGTTTAGTATGGGGTCAATATATATGAGGCCCACAATTTTTTTTTTTTTACAATTTTTTTTTATGGGCCTGTTTAATATGAGGCCCAATTTTTTTATTTTTTTTATATATACTATGTTCAAAACATGATTGATATAATATTGTAATTTGTGCTCCGTATCTAAAACTTTATTATATTAGTGTTTGTTAAGAATACAAAGTCTGCACTATTTTTTTTGACATTATTTATTTTTTTAATATGAGATTCATTTTTTTATATATTGCTTGATTTTGTCAATATGGGATACTATGTTTAAAACACGATTAATATAACATTGTAGTTTGTGCTCCGTATTTAAAACTTTATTATATTAGTGTTTGCTATGAATACGCATCGTGTTTAATATGGGGGCCCATATTTTTTTTTAACATTGTTTGTTTTTTAAATATGGGATTCACTTTTTTTTTTTTTCAATATTGCTAGATTTTGTTAATATGGGGTCCACTTTTTTTTCCCCGTGAGTTTGAATGTGGTGGGTTCCACTTTTTTTTTTTTTAATACTGGATGTTGTTTAATATGGGGCCCATAATTTTTTTTTACAATTTTTTTTAATACTGGATGTTGTTGAATATGGGGCCCACAATTTTTTTTTTTTTTTTACAATTTTTACTATGTTCAAAACATGATTGATATAACATTGTAATTTGTCTTGCTGTATATAAAATTTTATTATATTAGTGTTTCTAAGAATACAAAGTCTACTTTTTTTTTGACATCGTTTATTTTTTTAATACGGGATTCATTTTTTTTTATATATTGCTTTATTTTGTCAATATGATACTATGTTCAAAAACACGATTAATATAACATTGTGCTTGTGCCCGTAGTTAAAACTTTATTATATTAAATTTTACTGCAGAATACGCATCGTGTTTAATATGGGGCCCGCATTTTTTTAACATTGTTTGTTTTTTAAATATTGCTTGATTTTGTTAATATGATCCACTTTTTTTTCCCGTAGTTTGGATGTGGTTCCCCACTTTTTTTTTAATACCGGATGTTGTTTAATATGGGGCCCACAATTTTTTTTAATATTGAATGTTGTTGAATATGGGGCTCATAATTTTTTTTTTTTTTCAATTTTTTTTTTTTTAGGGCCTGTTTAATATGGGAGCCAATTTTTTTTTTTTTTTTTTTTTTTTTGTTGGTGTTTGGGGGGGGGGGGGGGGTCCACAGACGGACGACGAAAGAAGCACCAACCGGTGCTTCTAATATAGTAGAAATATTGACTTTACATCCCTTGGAAGTTGGATGTGAAATGGACATTTACTATACGACTCAAATTTTTCCACTATCAATATTCTTTTTTTATTTTTATTTTTAAGCACGTTCCTCTCCTGCAAAACTTTCAACAAATCACCCTAACCTAAAATTGTATTTTTACTGTAATATCTAACCTAGAAAATGTATAATATGTCATGTTGCTAATATCTAACTAAATATATAAAAGTTTTTGCGTTCAAAGTATGAGATTTGAAGTAGGAATTTATGGAATTGAGTCCTAAAATCCAAACTAGAAAATCAATGAATTTGAATGACTTTTTGGACTCCGATTTGAAAACAACTACTTACTCCCTCCATCCCAATTTATATGACACACCTTTTTTTTAGTCAGTCCTAAAAAGAATGATACATTTCTATATTTAGTAATATTTTAACTTTAAAATGCCACTTTAACCTTAATGAAATGATTTAAGGCCACACAAATATATAAGACTCATTTAAACCACAAGTTTCAAAAGTCTTCCTTTGTTTTTAAACTTCGTGTCAAGTTAAACACCTTCACATAAAATAACACACTATAACATGGTCGATAACGCCGCCGCTAAACATGTTTCAACAACTAGTACCTTGCTTATTTAGCTTTGCGAGAAAGGCTAGACTTGGAGTTAACAGAGGTCTTTTGAATGATAGAATTCTTTGGGATATATAATTACCCATTTGGTCATTCAGTTATTATTTAGTTAAGCATATTTAACCTTTAATTAATCAAAATGTGTATTTTGCTTCTCTTATATAGGAAATATGTGATATTTGGGCTGTTTCTGGAACTGTTTGACCCTCAAATATGGAGTAATAACACAATTTTAACATAACACATCAATAATGAAATGGTTTAGTACTTAATAATTCGTTAAATTTATAACTATTCACGTTTAAAGGACCAAAGTGTACATATAAATTATTGAAGGTTAAATGTGGTTAATCTGAAAACACAATGACCAAAATCGGAATTTGTTACTATTTGAGGGACTAAAAGCACAAAATTTCCGAATTCTTCTATTTGTTTTTAAAAAAGCATCTTAGGCAATTAACTTCGTTAAAAAAAAGAAGGAAAAAAAGAACGTCTCTGAAATGATTACTGAAACAAAAGCAAAAAATTGAAAGAAGAAGAACAATTGCTAATGTAAGATAGTGCTGCTATGGAAAGAGACACTTCCATTGTTTTGTACTATTACACGTGTAACCAAAGACAAAGGGTACTTATAGAAGCCAAGCAATTAACTTACATACATAAAACAACAAACTAGATGATCAAGAAACTCGCCTTTCATTGGTTATTTAGGAAAATTGAACTTGAAAATTCTAAAGGTTCTTTAAGTTTCTTCTTTTTCACATATCTGCGATGGATTTGGCATTGACGCTATTGCAAACGTTTCGAATTTCCAACGGAACACCAGCTCGGGGAGGCAAGTTCCCTAGTTTAATCATTGCAGCTCTAAAATCGCGGAAGAAAAGAGTAGGGTTGTTGCTGTAGGTTTGAACAATGGAAGTTGTGATAGTAGTCCCCATGAGCACTTGGTCCGAAAAAAGGAGCCCTTGACCCTTAATCAAGTTGTCGTAATAAACCTTGTCGAAAACCCGATGACTTGAGTCTACTGGTTTTATGTCGTTGATGTTGTTGTTGGGACAAGTGCACCCTAAGGTGGCTCGTCTCTGCGGATTAACATTCGGGGCATCACATAGATCGCGACCTGGCTAAGCTCAATCGAATGGGCCCCACCGCAGGCCAAGTTTCGTGATTCAAAGTTTCATGGATTCGTGCTCTAATTTTTAAAGCTTATCGTTCTTAATTAATAATTTATACATATTTGACAAAAATTTTAATACAAATACATTGTCGATAAAAACGACGCTCACTCAACCCACATCCGATGAAGCCGGCCCGCCCCCGGCCCCGACCAACGCGACTATTTTTATTTCAAAGCCTTTTGCTTTGAATTTATTTATTTGGACAGCGGCATTGTCAAATGGAGCTGGAAGTTGGTTTAAAGCTGCTTGGGCAGTTGCAGGAGTTCTTGCATCTCGTCGTCCTAATCCCACTTGGTATGATGGTCCTCCCAACTGTTCATTAGACATGCACATTTCACATGGAGGAAAGTAAGTTGGACTAATTAGAATGGAAAGGATCGTTGAGTTGAAAACACAAGTAAATAAAAATCGTGTTCTTTCTTATAAAACTTAAACTTTAAGATGAAACAGTCACACACTTCATTATGGTATCAGCTCAAGCTGAAGTCATGAGTTCGACTCTCATCGCTATCACTTAACCAATAGTATTCTCACGTGCTCGCCCCATAAAAAAAGGCACATACCTCAATGGTTTGTTAAGAACATAATTAAATATATGCTTTCTTTTATACCTCAATGGCGTGTTAAGAACATTTGATGAGATGCTCGCGCTTCAAAAGTAAGTTACTCTACATTAGTTGCTTCCCCTCCAACCCAATAATAAGACAGATTTTTTTTGAGTTAATTAATTAGGATATGCATTGACAACACAAAAGTACTCTGTTTTTTTTTTTTTTTTTTTTTTTTTTAATAAATCAAAAGTACTCTTTTAAATACTTGTTTGCTTTCTCTAGTTATACCGATGCTATATCAAAAACTAGATCCGCTCGATCATCATGCATATATATAATAGCTAGGACCTCTATATAATGCATCATCTATAAAGAATATCCCAAGGCATAATCTTTTCTTCTTAAATTGCTGGTCTTTAATTTTTGCCCTTTGCCTAAAAAAGTGACCGAAAATATCCCAAGGTTTTGGGTTCGAATCCTGACTCAGTAAAAAAAAAAAAAAAAAAATCGCAACGCAAGTTTTCGTGAAAGTTAGGCATTATAAGGCATATCTTATGTAGTTCTAAGTATGCCTAAGGGAAAAGTTATGCCGGAAAAAGGTAAAGTTATGCCTTAAGGCTATAAGGCATAACTTATATATAGAAACTATGCCCTAAGGCATAACTTTCCTTACAATTTTTATTTATTCTGCTGGGGTTCTACAGAAATTAAGCCTTAAGCCCTAACTTTTGCCCGAATAGGTCTAATTTGCTACGAAATTCTGTTTTGCGAATTATTTTTTTATGTCACGGAGTCAACCTCAATCTTCAGTATTTTTTGGCCACTTAAATGCCAAAGGGCAAAATTAAAGCATCAAAGAATTCAAGTACAAAAATTAAAGACTACACCCGAATAAGGGCATTTGTGTGAATGACCCATAACTCATTATAAAGTGAAAATAAAAGTTCTTCCTAATCTTTGAAGAGCACTTCCTTTTGAGGTACTCTTTTGCTTTATGATACTGACACTGTATATAACCCAAATCAACGTTGAATATATATTTTTTTGCCAAATAATATATATGTACCAACTAAAGCCCAAAAATAACATTGTCTAGCTATTCTAGCGAAAACCAACTAGAAATAGGCGATTCTAAAAAATTCTCCTAATTTAACGTTGTAATATGTCCTTCAAAAAGTTAACGTAGTCATATTCATCTCACATAAGTAGTATATGTCACATAATAATTCAAAATCTTTTTAATTTATGGTAAAGAAAATCCTTATTGACTCATCAAATGCATAATTACATATACTAGATGGCGCAACTATGGAAAAAGACTTCCATTATTTTGTATTACATGTGTGTAACCAAAAACAAAGGATACATACATATAGAGGGTCAAGCAACTTACATAAAACAACAAACTAGACTATCAAGAAGCCATACTTTTGTTTATTCTCGAACAATAAAGTTGGAAATTTTATAGATTTTTTTGCTTTTTTCACATTTCCGCGCTGGAATTACCGTTCACCCTGCTACAAACATCGCGAATTTCCAACTGAACGCCATTAGATGGTGGCAAATCTCCCATTTTAGTCATGGCAAAGATTGAATTCGCGCAAGAACAAAGCAGGATTACTATTATAGGCTCGAACAACGTCAGCAGTAGCACTAGATCCCATCAACACTTGGTCCGAGAAAAGAAGTCCCCGGTTGATTAAATCCTCGTAATAAAACTTGTCGAAAAAACTAGGAGTCATTAAAGCCAGTGGTACTAAATTTGTGCTGTTATTGTTGACAGTGCCAATTGCACTTTAGTGTCTATTTCCGGCCGTATTAGTGGTTCGTTGATTTCAGGTCAAATGTTTCTTCTTGGTTATCTAATTTTTGGATTCCTAATCCCAATATTGTTATCTCACATGACGCGTGGGATACTAATACCGCAATCGTGCTATAAACTCAGAGATTTGCTAACTCCGAAATAAAAGATCCTATCAAACAAGGGATAAGCTAATCCCTTATCCCCCAAACTAAACAACCCCTTTGTTTTAAGTCGAATATGAATTGTTTAAATAAAATTTTCGTATTTGAATAGTACATAAGTAGCATCGGTCATGTACTCATATTATGTGATTAACAATTGAAATATTTTTTTGTGGCAAATAAAATCCTTATTGACTCCTCGAATGCAATAATTAGATACTACTACTAGATAATGCAACTCTGGAAAAAGACTTCCATTATTTTGTATTACATGTCTAACAAAAAACAAAGGGTACATACATATAGAGGGCCAAGAAACTTACATAAAACAACAAACTAGACTATCAAGAAGCCATACGTTTGTTTATTCTGGAACAACAAAGTTGGAAATTCTATGGATTTTTTTTTTCTTTTTTCACATTTCCGCGATGGAATTACCATTCACCCTGCTACAAACATCGCGAATTTCCAACTGAACGCCACGAGATGGGGGTAAATCTCCCAATTTAGTCATGGCAGCATTGAATTCGCGCAAGAACAGAGCAGGATTATTATTATAGGCTCGAACAACGCGGCAAGAAGAAGACTAGATCCCATCAACACTTGGTCCGAGAAAAGAAGTGCCCGATTCCTTATTAAATCCTCATAATAAAACTTGTCGAAAAAATCAGGAGTTGTCAAATCCAATGGTACTAAGTTCGTGTTAAAAAAGCATCTTAGGCAATTAACTTCGTTAAAAAAAAGAAGGAAAAAAAGAACGTCTCTGAAATGATTACTGAAACAAAAGCAAAAAATTGAAAGAAGAAGAACAATTGCTAATGTAAGATAGTGCTGCTATGGAAAGAGACACTTCCATTGTTTTGTACTATTACACGTAACCAAAGACAAAGGGTACTTATAGAAGCCAAGCAATTAACTTACATACATAAAACAACAAACTAGATGATCAAGAAACTCGCCTTTCATTGGTTTTTTAGGAAAATTGAAGTTGAAAATTCTAAAGGTTCTTTAAGTTTCCTTCTTTTTCACATATCTGCGATGGATTTGGCATTGACGCTATTGCAAACGTTTCGAATTTCCAACGGAACACCAGCTCGGGGAGGCAAGTTCCCTAGTTTAATCATTGCAGCTCTAAAATCGCGGAAGAAAAGAGTAGGGTTGTTGCTGTAGGTTTGAACAATGGAAGTTGTGATAGTAGTCCCCATGAGCACTTGGTCCGAAAAAGGAGCCCTTGACCCTTAATCAAGTTGTCGTAATAAACCTTGTCGAAAACCCGATGACTTGAGTCTACTGGTTTTATGTCGTTGATGTTGTTGTTGGGACAAGTGCACCCTAAGGTGGCTCGTCTCTGCGGATTAACATTCGGGGCATCACATAGGATCGCAAGATCGGCGTAGTTTCCAATCGAAATGGGCCCACCAGCAGTGCGTTTCGCGATTCAAAATCTATGTCGCTCTAATTCTTTAAAGCTTACGTTCTTAATTAATAATTTATACATATTTGACAAAAATTTTAATACAAATACATGGTTCGGATAAAAGCTACTGGGTTCAGCCGAACCCACATCCGATGGGCTGGCTCCGCCCCTGGCCCCGACCAACGCGACCATTTCCCTTATTTCAAAGCCTTTTGCTTTGAATTTATTTATTTGGACAGCGGCATTGTCAAATGGAGCTGGAAGTTGGTTTAAAGCTGCTTGGGCAGTTGCAGGAGTTCTTGCATCTCGTCGTCCTAATCCCACTTGGTATGATGGTCCTCCCAACTGTTCATTAGACATGCACATTTCACATGGAGGAAAGTAAGTTGGACTAATTAGAATGGAAAGGATCGTTGAGTTGAAAACACAAGTAAATAAAAATCGTTTTCTTTCTTATAAAACCTAAGCTTTAAGATGAAACAGTCACACACTTCATTATGGTATCAGCGCAAGCTGAAGTCATGAGTTCGACTCTCATCGCTACCACTTAACCAATAATATTCTCATGTGCTCGCCCCATAAAAAAAGGCACATACCTCAATGATTTGTTAAGAACATAATTAAATATATGCTTTCTTTTATACCTCAATGGCATGTCAAGAACATTTGATGAGATGGTCGCGCTTCAAAAGTAAATTACTCTATTAGTTGCTTCCCCTCCAACCCAATAATAAGACAGATTTTCTTTGAGTTAATTAATTAGATATGCATTGACAACACAAAAGTACTCTTTTTTTTTTTTTTTAAAATCAAAAGTACTCTTTTAAATACTTGTTTGCTTTCTCTAGTTATACCGATGCTATATCAAAAACTAGATCTGCTGATCATCATGCATATATATACAGTTAGACCTCTCTATAACAGGCATCATCTATAAAGAATATCCCAAGGCATAATCTTTTCTTCTTAAATTCCTTTAATTTTTGCCCTTTGCCTAAAAAAGTGACCGAAAAATATCCCACTTTTGGGTCGAATCCCGACTCAAGAAAAAAAAAAAAAAAAAATGGCAACGCAAGTTTTCGTGAAAGTTAGGCATTATAAGGCATATCTTATGTAGTTCTAAGTATGCCTAAGGGAAAAGTTATGCCGGAAAAAGGTAAAGTTATGCCTTAAGGCTATAAGGCATAACTTATATATAGAAACTCGCCCTAAGGCGCATAACTTTCCTTACAATTTTTATTTATTCTCCGGGGGTTCCCACAAATTAAGCCTTAAGCCCTAACTTTTGCCCGAATAGGTCTAATTTGCTACGAAATTCTGTCTTGCGAATTATTTTTTTATGCTCTGCTGGAGTTCGAACCTAGAATCTTGAGGTATTTTTGGCCACTTAAAATGCCAAAGGGCAAAATTAAAGACCAGCAACTTGAGGGACAAAAATTAAATACCACACCCGAATAAGGGCATTTGTGTGAATGACCCATAACTCATTATAAAGTGAAAATAAAAGTTCTTCCTAATCTTTGAAGAGCACTTCCTTTTGAGATACTCTTTGCTTTGCGATATTGACACTCGTATATAACCCAAATCAACGTTGAATATATTTTTTTTTTGCCAAATAATATATATGTACCAACTAAAGCCCAAAAAAATAACATTGTCTAGCTATTCTAGCGAAAAACCAACTAGAAATAGGCGATTCTAAAAAAAAATTCCTAATTTAACGTTGTAATATGTCCTTCAAAAAGTTAACGTAGTCATATTCATCTCACATAAGTAGTATATGTCACATAATAATTCAAAATCTTTTTAATTTATGGTAAAGAAAATCCTTATTGACTCATCAAATGCATAATTACATATACTAGATGGCGCAACTATGGAAAAGACTTCCATTTTTTGTATTACATGTGTGTAACCAAAAACAAAAGGATACATACATATAGAGGGTCATAACTTACATAAAACAACAAACTAGACTATCAAGAAACCATACGTTTGTTTATTCAGGAACAATAAAGTTGGAAATTTTACAGATTTTTTTTTCTTTTTATCACATGTCCGAAATGGAATTACGTTCACCCTGCTACAAACATCGCGAATTTCCAACCGAACGCTCATTAGACGCGGCAAATCTCCCATTTTAGTCATGGCAAAGCATTGAATTCGCGCAAGAACAAAGTGTGATTACTATTATAGGCTCGAACAACATCAAAGACTAGCACTAGATCCCATCAACACTTGGTCCGAGAAAAGAAGTCCCCGGTTGATTAAATCCTCATAATAAAACTTGTCGAAAAAACTAGGAGTCATCAAATCCAGTGGTACTAAATTTGTGCTGTTATTGTTGACAGGCCAATTGCACTTTAGTGTCTATTTCATGGCTGTATTAGTGTTTCTGTTGATTTCAGGTCAAATGTTTCTTCTTGGTTATCTAATTTTTGGATTCCTAATCCCAATATTGTTATCTCACATGACGCGTGGGATACAAATAATACCGCAATCGTGCTATAAACAACTCAGAGATTTGCTAACTCCGAAATAAAAGATCCTATCAAACAAGGGATAAGCTAATCCCTTATCCTCCAAACTAAACAACCCCA
>NW_026715718.1:0-21325 GCF_029784015.1 Lycium ferocissimum | reverse complement strand
CCCAAAACCCAACATAACATTAACCTAATATTTCCAACTTAAAATCTTATAAACATTCCTATGGTGTTTGTCGATTTTTCCCATAAGAACCATTTTATAACGATTTTACGGCTCCTTTTGTAAAAAAACCAATATTAACACAAATAGAAAGAGATTCATCCCTTTTCCTCGATAATAATGCTATTATTTATCCTCCATTGAATTTGCCCAAAACCTCAATACGGGTTTTTTGTATCGTTTCCCCAAAATTTGGGGAAATTACCCCGTTTGGGCTAAAAGTTGAGGGGGAAAGGGTTAAATTTTTAAATATTTGAAAGTTTTTGGTCGTTTTTTTGGTGAAAATGAGGTTCCCCCATAAATTGGGTAAATGGAGCGGCGGCCTCTTGCGCCCTTTTGTTCCCCGGGAAATTATTTCGAGCCCCAAAAATTTTTATAAAAGTCTTTTTTTTGCATACGGATAGCCCAAAAACCCCAAAATTCGTATAACTTATTCAACATCCCAACTTTTTCTTATTAAATTTACCAAACACTCCATAAAAAAAGATAAATAAAAAATTTGGCATTAAAACAAAAACAAAAAAAATTTAAAAATTCTTGTCCATAACTGTCGCAACCAACTTGAAATTCCAACGTCATCAGGTGTAAAAAACGTTCCCAAAAACGCATAAAAAATTTTCCTCGCCCCTAATCCGCTCCTTTTTGTTCGTCTTTCACTCGTAAGTCCCCCTCGAACCGTTCTTTCCGCCCTTTTCGTATTTTGCGTATGATTTCACAAAATGACTCGTCTCGATTATGTATGTTATGTTTTTCCCCTTTTCATACCCGGGGCACTTTGCTTTTGTTGTTGGGGCTTTCATGCCCAGGCAAGGCCCCCCCCCGCCGGGAGGATATTCCCGTTTGGGGAGCCCCCGATCGACGATACTTTTGGTATATATCTTTTGTTGTTCATATTTTCGTATATTATTTTTTGGGGGTACGGGGGGCCTTTTGTCCGTCTTGGGTTCCCTTTGTATGTTAGGGGCCTTAGACATGATTGTGGGTTGGGGGTTTTTTCCTTTGTTCGGTTAAGTGAGTACGAGTCTAAAATTTACGAGTATTTACGTTATTTTTGATACCCCCCGGCACGAGGGGTTTGAGTATGCATATATATGTATATGTTCGCGCGATGTATTTTATATACGCGCGGGTATAGCCTAAGCGGGGTTAGGCATTGGTATGCCGGATGCGGCATCGGAGTGAGTGTGTGCGGGTGTCCGATTAGGGCACCGGTCGCGGCCACGGGGTTGGGGGTCGTGACACGTATACATAAAATCATTGTCGTAAATCCAAAAGATAAGTAAAATAGTCATATTTGAAATCGGAATAATAATTACAACATTTCTTTCAAGAGATTGTCGAAATCACATAAAGGAACGTTGCGGGACCCACGGACGAGTGCGCCAGACCCGAGGTGGGCTGCGCCTATGGGTTACTTATCACATGTCATCGGCCCTACTGGCTCAAGCAGTAGAGCTTTTCGTAGAAAGTTATGGGCGTTTGTAGTTTTAGAATCGTTAAAGAATAAACTCTTTAAAAACAAACTTTCATGCAACCTTTACAAATCAATAATTCCAAGGACATAGGATCAATATTTCATAACATCAACATATGAATATCAAGAAACAAATGCGTATCATAGACATGCTCGGATTGCGAGAATAGAGTTTCGAGGCTCGTGTCATAGCCTATTTTAACTAAGGCATGCCAAAGAAGGAAGGTTGAGCTTTACATACCTCAAACGCTCTCCAAGATAACCCAAATTCAAGCTAAATCCAACCTACGTCTCGGGCCCAAGATCTACAAACAAGTCATAATATGCCAAACATTAGCTATAGACATTTTGGGCATTTAATTCCAATTTAGCCACTTAATTCTACGAAAATTTGAAGATTTCCCCAATAAATAGGACACCCCAGAATTTAACTCGGCCAAATCAATCAACAACAACAACAACAACCAACCTAGCAACATCAAAAACCAATCCGGAAGGCAATACAACAATAATAACTCTCTTTTCCATCATTCAACAACATTCATAAATTCAATTCAACGGCTCACCTTCAAGCCAACATCGATGCTTATTGTCACGACCCAACCCCAATATTTAAAGACATTCCGTGATCATGTCCTAACAATCCACAATTTCTCCACACCCGTACGTACCTATTTGACAGATCTGGCATACCAAATAGCTAAATTCCGTTTAGACATACATAAATTCATACAGATATAAGATACATGGCACGAAAATATATACACTTAAACCTGTACACAAGCCGTTAGGGCTAACATAATAAATGCACTATATATATAAACTTCGCACTCGTACTTACTACCGGTAATGTCAACCCACAACCCACAAACATGTCTACAGGCCTCTAACATACATAACAGAATCAGAAGACGGGACAGGGCCCCGCCGTACCCAAATGACCATATGTACAAAGCATACAAACAACAGAAGATATATACCAAAAGCATCGGCTCCGGATCAAAGGGAGCTCTTCTCAAAGAAACCCGATGTCCTAACCGCGGTGGCGTATCACGCGCGTGTCCGTACCTACGGGCATGTACGCGACCCCCCGAAGAACAAGGGGTCGGTACGAAGGTGTACCGAGTATGTAAAGCAGAAATAGAACATACATAATCATAATCAAAGTCAGATATGTAAAATCATAACAGGCAGAATCGGATCCGTAGCGGGGTCAGACTTACAGAGTGTACAGACGGAATCATAATATGTCGGACTTAGTGAGTGTAGGCCGACGAAGTTTCAATACGGACCCGGAGGTACAAAATGTGGCCGACGGAAGCACAACGCAAATCGATGCACAGAGTGTGACTATAAATTGTAAACGTAGTCCGAGATACGAGATGTAATGTACGACTCTCAAATGTAACCGTAACTCGTAAATATGACGGACGGAATCGTAGTCCGAATCGGACACGCGTAAATGTGACGACGTATCCTTATCCAAATCGTAGTCTCGCATCACGCACGCAGAGTCATAAGCATATACACACACACATATCATATATCGTATCCCGGCCCTTTAATAAGGGACGCGGTAATAGAACCCGCCCTCTTAAGTACGGACGCGGTGAGCGTACGTATCAAATCAAATGCCATCCCGGCCGCCATCCCCATAATATCACATAATCGTATCATAATCGGATATAAACGGATCCCGCCCGCACATCCGAGGGACGCGGTGAACAATGCGGTGGAAGTGCACGAATCACGTAACCGGCCCGGCGCGGTTTAAAGAAGCATCGAGGCATCCACGAACGTATTAATGAGAAACCATATGCATACGCACTAACATACGTACTCAACGAAACTGAAATAGTCCAGACGGTAGGACAAATCGAAGTAGTCGGACAAAAGTCATAATAGATTCGCACATGTGTCATTTAGGATGGCACGACAGATTTTTATCGTAACGTAATATCCAAACCGTTCCGTATGTCAAAATATATCATAAGACTCGGAAAAATAGTCATAATGCTTAGTGTATAACAAACAGAAAAATAACCAAGAGTTACCTATATGATCGGACGAATTAGGTCAATTTAGGCCATACGAGAAATATTAGGGTTTTGTGGGCCCACCTCAGACCCGATCATAGTGGTGTACATAAATTATGGATAATGAACCTCCAGGAGTCATCTATAATCATTTTAAAATGTTCCGACTCCATTTATGGAAGTTGCGTACATATAGTCGATTTTGCCGACAAAAGTAAAGGGAACCATTCAATCTTGCTGAAGGAAATGGAGCCATTTTCAATCTCGGATTGCGAGAAACAGAGTCGTATTCGAGGCTCGGATTCAAGCCTATTATACTTAGAACATGCCAAAGAATGAAGGGCAATACTTTACATACCTTCGTTATGCTTTACGCTCGTCCTATTTCGATTCCCGTTTCGTCAAAAATCTGCAAATGGTCACATTCACCAGTTACTATTCATGAGACTTAAAAGTTCCAATCTTAACCAATCCTTGCCTATAAAAA
Organism: Lycium ferocissimum; assembly: GCF_029784015.1. NCBI lineage: Eukaryota > Viridiplantae > Streptophyta > Magnoliopsida > Solanales > Solanaceae > Lycium > Lycium ferocissimum. The sequence continues at coordinate 17,271 of NW_026715718.1, read as the reverse complement.
TTTGGGCAAAGGTCTCCCCTATACATATAGCATCCCCGAGATTCAAACTCGGCCAAAACAATCAACAACAACACAACAACAATTATCGACTAGAATCGCTTACTCACATAAATAGTCTTCTTTTCTTCATAAAGCGACAACTACCAAACTAACTTCGCATTTCCAACCCAATATCAATATTTTCATACTCCTTACCCATCAAGATTATTCCAACATCATTTGGAGGCATTACATATAATTTTACATGCTATTCGCAAAATATACAAACTTTCCACCGAAACCATAACTCATCCGAAATTTCCATTCTTCGTCAAACATATTCATAACACATTATCATCTCTCCAATTCATTAACAACAATCACAACTAGCACTTAAACAATACATTTCCATAATTACATTACATCTATGTTAGCATACATACTTTCTCATAATAACATATATGCAATTCTAATGCCGACTTAAATCGTTAAACCTTTATTTACATTATAACGATCACAACAACACAACTAACATGTTAAACGAAATAAATCCATCATTATTCCCCTACCACATACCACACGGCCATAGGCCAAATTCCAACTTCACCAAAGTTTTATCCATCTTTCACTTCCAATTCAAATTCCACAATCACCACAACTAAAATACAACATAAAATGCAACATCACCTCTACACACACCATGGCTACCACACGGCTATATGCACACATGCACTTCCGCCATGCAAACTTCCATATTTCTATATTTTCTACTCATTTCCATATACCACAACACAAACAAACCTTCATAACATAAATAGAAGGGATGAATTCTTACCTTTCTCTTCAAGCTTCTTCAATCCACCAAATTGTCCAAACGACTAAACCAACGATCTATCTTCCGAAATAACAATACCACGTTGTAGAGGGACCTTGAATTAGTATAAATACCACAAGAAAATAATTTTGGAAGCAAGATTTTTGATGGGTGAAATCCCCTAGGGTCAGCCGAATGCCTCTCTTTTTTTTTTTTTTTTTTTTTTGCTCTTGTTTTTCTCTTGTTCAATTGTTCTTGAATTTTCTTGAACCTTCACTCCTTCTTATAATTAGTTGGTCACATGTTAAGTCACATGACCAACATTATGGGTTTGGGCCAAGCCATGGCATGGCCGGCCACCCTCTCTTCTTTGGGCCTCAATTTTTCATTTTTTTTAAGCCCAATGGTTGATGGATCGCTCTTGGAAATTCACGGGACTAATTTACAAGGTTCCAATTTTGCCCTTAACCTTACTCGATAATTCCGCATCCATACTTCCATAACCGGCATTCACATATTAAGAAAAATTCAAACATGACCTTATTCCTTACAAGTCAAGGTTAATTCCAAGTTTTCCAAATACGCAAAATTGCCGGATATAACACTTATACATTCGAATAATAACCCGAACCCATACCAACAATATTTAAAGACATTCTAAGCAATTCATATAACACTTCCAACAATCCAACAATTTCTCCAATCCACCCGAAATCAGTCCCCAAACCCGAGAACCTCACTTTAACACATTCCTATTTTCAACTCATGATTTGCATCCACAATTCACATTCTAACAATGCTATTCTCATCAATATACAAATTACATTAAATACACAATAATCTTCAAATCAGTCCGCAACAATTACAACATCAATTTGAATCATTAAACATTCATTTCCAACATAGAATTCATAACGACGACGACTAAAACATTAAGCGATATTAATTCGCTTGTTACATGAATGGCCTACATTCGGCCAACACCTCCCACCAACATACAAAGATGATTCTCATTCCTTTCTCCACTCTACAACAATCACAACATGCTAACAAGACTTTAATGCATAGCTTCAACACAACACAACACACACCCACTTGCACGGCTAGCACACCATGCACACAACTCACTTCCAACATACTATTTTTCATGATTTTCATCCATATTAGCATACTACAACATACATACAACCTTTATAACACATAAAACATGATAAATTCTTACCTTTCTTCTTCAACTCCACAATAGGCTAGGGTTTGCGATAATGAAAACTAGCGGGTTGATCGCTCCAACGACACTTCCACGCTACTTAGGGACCTCAAAATAGTGGGTTTGCATTAACAAAATATTTTTGGAGTGGCTTGAATGGAAGTTGATTTTTTTCTCTCTTGGCCGAGAGCTTCCTTAAGGGAGTTCTTCAACTTCTATTTTTTTGCTAAGTGTTGGAATGAATAATGAAGACTAGTTGATCATCTTTTGCTATTATATGAAGTGCACAATTGTCCCTTGGCCCACACAAATGTTGGACCAATTAAAATTGTCCACAATTTGTGTTGGCCAACTCCCACACTTACACGGCCACAACATGGAAAATGGATTATTTTCAACTTTCAATTATTCCATTTTTTGTCCCAAATTTTCCTAATTGTTCCATGCCAACAAATTCATGCACAACTTATGACTCAAAAATAAAATCGAAGGTCAAAAGTCTCGACTTTGCATCCCGGAATGGTTTGGACCCTAACTTGTCATAGTTGAGCCAAATTGTCCCATTATACAAAAATGCGGGATATAACATTGAACTCCAAGGTAACCAAGCTATTCATTCTACTCTAACGAACGTGGAAGAACATTTTGTGCTTAATCGACAATTGAGCGAGGATAGAGTTCTGTATTGTTTGAAGCACCTTGAATCTTTGCTAATTAATGATGATGTCCTTGTTGAGAGTGCCCTCACACTAGTTGATCTTTATGATGACCGAATTGAGTCTTTTTGCAAGACCAATTTGTGTCCACCTAGTGTTGGCACTTGTGCTTCTATTATTCCTTTTGAGAGTGGATTTGTTTGCTTTCATTTCCAACTGTTAGTCCCACATTCTCTCTTTAAGGATATTCTACATAATGGATTTGTGCAAAGTGACTTAAGGCATGTCTATGTCTATGACCCCGGTGTTTCATGCTATTTTCATGCTTTGACATTGAGAACACTTTTGGATAGGATTAGTGCAATTAATAGAATTCTAGGTTTGGATAATATTGCGCTAAATATTGCACTTAGTCCTAAGGGAGGTCACCCTCACTTCATGTCTACTAGACCCCTTGTTTCTTATCTTAGACCCATGGGCGTCTTAGTTTTCTCATTGCTTATGATGGTTATTGATGTGTGGAATGAAAGTATAATTATTTCTTTGTGTGCTAACCCTCATGCCTTGAGGACTATGTTTTCATCTATCTTCCCTTAGTTTTTGCAAGGTTCGGATTCGAGGACGAATCCTTTTTAAGAAAGGGAGAATGATATGATCCTAAAGGGCATGTTTGATGCTAATGGCTCAAGGGCATGGAAGAGGACGTTGGAGACACTTGTGGACCCACGTAAGAGAGCAAATGATGTTTGGAAGATAGCTTGGCATTGGAAGAATTGCAAAGTGGCTAGATGCGCAAAATGGCTAAAAGTGCAACTATGGGGCTAAGTGTCACGACCCAACCCCGTAGGCCGTGACTAGTGCCCGAGCTGGGCACCCACACACACTCAATGACCAGAATCGACATACAACAACTTATACATAGACAAAGATCAAACGTAGTCCCAAACTGTCGCATATACAAATACATATATCACAGAAGCCAGCAAGGCTATCATAAAGCACAACATCCCAAAAATATATACAAACGCAAGCCGACAAGGCTGCCACGGCTAGTGGGACCGCCCAAAACATAAATCATACGAACACAACGGAACAGTGATATGCACAACCCACATATATGTCTACGTACCTCAAGAGTAACAACAATCATATGACGGACAGGCCCCGCCGTACCCCCCGAATAAACATATACATATGCAACGGAAGAGTATGTACCAAAATATAGGCTCCGAAACAAAGGAGCGCTCCAAATAGCAAAATAGGTGTCCTAAGCTGGCGGATTACCAAAATGGGCGTTCCGTACTGCGGCATGAAACGCACTGTACTCGAAGAAAGGGGGTCAAGACGAACATGTACTGAGTATGCAAAGCATGAAATACAGTAAATAGGATCATAACCGGAACAAGAAGTACAACAAATAAGTACAATATTCAGAATACCAAAATATTTACTTTTGAAACACAAATCATGCATGGGGCTCAGGGAACATGGTCGCCACCCCGTCTTTGGCGCCATAACACATCATACTCCAGAAGGTTTCATATCTCCGTAACCCAAAGATATCTCCATAACACATCATAACGCCATAACACATCATAACACTGTAATATATACGAGACTCGGCCCTCTAGCGAGGGACTCAAGGAACCATAACACATCATACTCCGAATATAGCATAGTGCGCACGATGACATAACCGGTCCGGACTCGGCGAATGATGTAACAACAAAGTATGCACGAGCGTAGTCGCGAGCAACCAAATACATAAAAATCATCATTACGTACTCAATGGATAAGTATACTAACCATACTCGGGGGTCGGGATGATAGCCATAATAGGTTCTTTCAAAAGTCGTTAGAACTATACAAAGGAAAGTCTCGGGGACCACGGACAAGTATCAAACCAATCCGAGCCCGCCTATGAAAGTTAGAGACATTATTTATTATAGAATCTTCTACGAACGTATCGAAGCGATCCGAGCCCATCTATGAAAGTTAGGGACCTTATTTGACATAGAATCCTTTAGGAACAAAACTCTTTATGCAACATTTGAAATCCAATCATATAAAAGACATAAGTACCATAGTTCGACTATATTAAGAATGCCAACATCAAGAAGTGAATAAGAATCATAGACATGCTCGGATCTTGAGATTAGAGTTACCCCGAGGCTCGTATCATATCTTACTTACATCTAAGACATGCCAAAAGAAAGAAAGGGTAAGCTTTACATACCTCGTCCGCTTCCTAAGCTAATCCGAACTTAAGTCTCGGGCTTCTCAAGATCTACAATAACGTCATTAGATACTAACATTAGTTGTAGGCACTTAGGATTTCAATCCCAAACTAGCACTTTATCTACAGAAATTCGGGCAGCATTTCCCTTATAAATTCAACAACCTCGAGAATTCAACTCGGCCAAATCTTCAACAACAATACCAACAACTATGCTAACAACATCAACAATCAATTCAAAACGCATTCTAACGTTGGTAACTCTTTTCTACATAATTCAACAACATTCCATTTACATTCAATTCAACTACATACATTCAAGCCAACATCAACGCTCACATGTTCAAGTACTAATCCGAGATCATTCAAGCAAGATTCCAGAACACTTCAAACAATCCGCCCAATATTCAAAACAACCCAACCAAAACACCATTTCACCCGAAACCTCCCCAAACCCGAGAGCAACAACAACAACACATTCCACTCTCCCAAATTCATAAATTACACCAACAATCCTCACTTTAACAATGTCATTCTCATAAATATAAAAGCTACATTAAAATCACGTTGGCTTCTAAAATAGCCCACAACAATTACAACTTCAACTTGAATCATTAAACTCTCATTATCAACGTAGAATTCACAACAACAATAACTAAAATACTAAATGAAATTAGTTCATTCTTGTCATACCAAACCCGACCACACACGGCTCAACATCAAGATGTATAATTTCATGAGTTTCATCCATTTCTACATACTACAACATACACAAACCATCCATAACATATAAAAAGAAGATTAAACCTTACCTTTTCCACTTAACTCCACAACTTGGCTAGGGTTGTAAATGGTATAAACGAGTGGTTTGATTGCTCCAACAACTACTCCACGTTAATAAGGACCCTCCAATTGGTTGACTTGCTAGAAGAAAATATTTTTTTGTTCAAGATTTTTGGACCTCAAATTTTGCTAGCTATGGCCGAATGGCTCTCTTGTTTTGCTCCAAGTTTCTATAAGCTTCTAAGGGGTGAAGATGAATATATCTTGCTAGTCATCTAGTAGACCCATATATAATTCATCCCTGTGTACCATGCCCCACACATGGCTTGGATCAATTAAAATTAGCCAAGCCATGGGTGGGAACCCACACTACATCACACGGCCACATTGGCCTTTTGTTCATGAATTAATTAACTTTCCATAATTATCTTTTAACCCCAAATTTTTCTTAATATTCCATACCAATAAAATCATAAGCAACCTATGCCTTAAAACAAGATCGGAGGTTAAAAGTCTCTACCTCGTATCCCGAAATAGTCTTGTCCTTAACTTATCATGGTTAGCTCAGATTATCCCAATGTACAAAATACGGGATATAACACTAAGATTGCAATTGGAGGTCATATTTGCAAATTAGGAGATTTTGGATGCAATTGAAGACCCATGTGGGTATTTTTGCAAGAGAGCCACTTTAGGGTCTTTTGATGTAATAGGCATTAGTATAAATAGTTATTTTCATCCATTTGGAAGACTTAGCTTGAATATTGTGTGAACTCAAATATTGAGAGATTTTAGTTATTACATAGTTTATTTGGTAGTTCAAGTGTGATTTCCAAGTTGTGAATTGAATTGCTTATCCATTGAATTCATTTAGATTGCTCATTTGTGGGTTCAAATTGAGTCTTCTTCTTTGAATTCAAATTACTTAGGTTCTTTGGTTGAAATCCAATTAGGAGGATTTGGGTTTCATATACCTAAGTTTGCCTATAGATTTCATTACCAATTGGGTCTAGTATCTATCTATCACACCCCACCCTTGGTAGGGAGTGATTGGCACCCGACACCTTACGGAAACCGAGCGAACCAACTTATAACTTACATCCTTCGTGTCTCAAATGGAAAAAATAGGATCGAGAGGCTAAATGCGAACATAATATCATGCATACGTATATGTACATTGGACCCATGATGCCAACATTACTATCGTCACACTATGACTAAGTCAGTACACAGAACCGTCCGCAAAGCCTATATGAACATGACCGAAGTATACAAGTCGGACAAGGCCCCGACATACCCCCGAACAAAATCATACATATATATATATATATATATATATATATATATATATATATATATATAGACTCGTTCCCCAGGAAGAGATGGAGCTCGCCAATCAGATTTGGTACCTGAAGGTAGCCTACTATGGAAGATCCTTGTCTCGTCTATCTACACCTGCGGGCATGAACGCAGCGTCCACAAGAAGGGACGTCAGTACGAACAATGTACTGAGTATGTAAGGCATGAATAGTAACATATTAAGAAATACCGAACACGGGAAATAATATAATGAACGTATGAGGATAAGTGACATAAAAGGGATCATTCTGTGCCTTTGAATACCCTTTTAAGGCGCATGTCGTGCATGCTTAGCTTTAAATAAAATGATATCCATATATAATATCTCGTCTGGCCGTTAAGGCACGGTAATATATATACACATATATATAGCATCTTACATGGTGTTATCTTACCCGGCCATATAGGCTCGGTGCTATCTTACCCGGCCCTTTCGAGACTCGGTGTTATCTTACCCGTCCCTTTCGGGACTCAGTGTTATCCCCAACTGATCAGTGGGATGCAATGCATACATACATACATACACACACAAATACATAAATGAAATCAACATCATCATTAGCATTACCATTATCATCATCTCAATCCTTGAAGGATCAACCATTGCAAGATGAAATCGACGATGTCACGGGAGTCTCGAGAATCATGAACTTAGGTAGCACTGGATATAGAATCGTTATTCTTGCTATATCTCACCTCGAAGGAACGAGTAACATAAGGTGAGACCATCAACAATAGGTACAGTTAAGGGATTCATAGAATGGCTCAATAGTCTCATAATGCCTTCAAATCATAGCTTCGGAGTTTCAAAAGAAGAGAATCATCATCATCGTCATAATCATTATAGAACATATTCCATTTAACCTCATAAGAGGCTTTAAGAGTCATGAACTTCGATCTTTCGAAAACAAGGCGGTTATGGAAACATTTATGGAATCATAACATAGGAATCATGCCTTTGTAAGAAAGGGATGGGCCTTAACATACCTGTTCAACCTCCTATAAGCTACGCTTATTCGTCCGAGCTCGCAAGTCTACATTTAAGAGGATTTACACTAACGTTATCCTCTTTATCGCACACTTATTCCAAGTTTCAAATCAAACTATTCTATATTCTCGAAAAAAATCGGCAAAGATCTCCCCTGTTTATATGCCTAGCCTGAATTCTCAATTCAACAACCAACACAACAATAACAATACCAACATTATAACATCATTTCCCATATCAAATTATTCCATAGAACAGCCCATATGGTGTTTGTTCCATATTTCCACCAACAGAATTAATTTACAACAATTTAATAACTCCTTCTCCGTAATTAAACTAAGATTAACGTTAATAACAAGAGATTCATACCTTTATCTCGATAATAATGCTATATCTTCACTCATCCACCTTGAGCTTAAGCCACAACGCCTCAATACAAAATTTTTGTAATCGCAACTATACGCCGTCTGGATCGAAATTTGGAAATTATACTTTGATTTGCGTGAAAATTGATGAGTGGAACTTGGTGGAAGTGTCACACCCCAATCTTGATTAGGGTGTGATGGGCACCCGACCCCGTAACCGGAGCCGAGCGAACCCGCTGACCCTTACTACGTACTTGAAATTTTTTTTTGAACCTCTAAGCCAGGTGTATACAATAAGATTACTAAAACATTCTTTTATTGCTTTTAAATCAAGTAAAACATGTAACTGTACAAACTTGTATTACAATACAACCGACTCCCAAACCCACGACTCACCCTTGTTCGCAAAGTCTCTAACCGTAATCGGGACTCCCGCACGTATACTCGACTCGCTTCACCCAGCCAAATGGAGCTTGCCAAATTCGCCGGAACATCTTTTACATTAACTTCGATCCGTCCGGGTGTACCGCGCGGCATGAACGCAGCCCCGAAGAAGAGGGGTCGCACGATCAATGTACCGAGTATGCAAGACATGAATAATAATAATACGAACAAGAACGTAAGTATGAACAACAATATCATGGGATTATAGAATCCGTGATGAGATAAGAGGATAGCCGTACCTATAAGTGCCCTTGGGCGTTTGGCGTACTTTCTTAGCTTTCCTTACTCATATATATATATTTACATAAAAAAAAAAAGAATATATTATATTGCCGAGGCGTCGGGCATCGATCCATTTAACCATAATATGCACACCCCGCGTCCGGCATCCCGCGTCCGGACGATATCATGTGCCAAACTCCAACTGATCAGGTGGATACGCGTACATAACGCTCTGCCCTTATCCCTATTTTCCCCGTAAATATATGCATATTTCGTGTATAAATATCGGCGTCTATAGCGCCCTGTCTCTTTCATCTTATACATATATCAGCGTCTATAGCGCTCTGATTCTTTTTGTCATATGCACATACTTATATCATATATATATATATATATTCCAAAAATCTATAGCGCCCGAGTCCGGCTATCATATACGTATACTTATATCATGTATATTTATCGTCTATATAGCGCTCTAATTCGTTATCATAAACATATATGTATGTCTCACATATCTATCGGGGTCATAAGGCGTAATTCCATGTGTTTAAATTCCTTAGAATAGTCATCATAGTACCATTCTCATTTTTTCTGACTTCGTCATAGCCATTGAAAAACATAGCCTTGGCTATTTCGTCATATACCTTCTCTTATTACTGGCATCATTATTATCATCATAGAACTATGGTCGTCGTTTTAGTCACTAAGGCGTTCAATATTGTAAAACTTGGTTTCTGAAGAAAAATGAATATTTTGGAAAATCACTTGTAAACTTTTAGTAAAGAAAATCATGCATCGGGGTCAAGGGTTTAGTTAAACTACTACTAGTTTGATAGTAGGAACGATAACCAAAAACTTTTATTAGCTATTGCATGGAAGTAAGCTTAATGTAACAATAAGAAGGGGTTTGGGAATAGTGGGCCCGCCTCGGTCGAATGAGGCGGCGTACACAATTTACGTATAATACGTTTCATAATATCGCTTATGGAAGTCTTAGGGTGATCGGGTCTTACTCTTGCAAGTTCTAGGGTGTTTCGACCTTTCTTTCACTATTCGAGCACTTTTGGTTCAATGCCACTGAATGAATAGTAACTATTTTTCAATCTCGGATTTCTAGAGTTAGGGAAGTCCCTGAGGCGCGAAATCAAGCCTATATGTCTAAGACATGCCAAAGAAAGAAGGTAAGGTCTTACATACCTCTTTTCGCTTCTTACGCTCCTCCAAATTCAAGCTCCAAATCCGCCAAAAATCTACAAATGGTCGCATTTACCAAACCTTAGTTAGGGGCATTTATAAGTTGATTTTTCAAAGTAACACTTTGTCTGCCGAAATTTCGGCAAAGATTTCCCCTATAAATACTCCATCCCACCAAGTTCAACTTGGCTAATTTCAATCAACAACAATCCGGGAATTTAACCCGGCCAAACTATCAACAATACCAACAATTCTTATCAACAACATTAACATACTACTTCCTTCAAGATCTTTTAACTCCAATAAAAACAATAACAACTTAATAATTTACACATTAACAACATCATGCTAACAACATTATATTCCTACTCATGCAAGAACATCACATTCCATTTACGTAAATTTCCTCAACAAACCTTCAACTTCTACAACTTCACTAAACCCATTAAGCTCCTATTTGCAACATAACATCCATAACACAACAACCAAAATACTAAATAAAACGTGCTCACCATTTCTTCATAGTTCATCAACATACACGGCCATTTATACTATATATAACTCACGGACCACCAACATACTAAATTCATGGCTTCCATACATTTTTCATCATAGAATTCACACACAACAACAATCAAGTTACTAAATAAAATTAATTCATCACCCTACACCATACTCCTTCCATTCGGCCACCACACCCTATTCTTATATTTCATGAATTTCATCCTTCTCCACCTACAATGACATGCACAAAGCATCCATAACACATGTGAATGAAGATTAGATACTTACCTTCTCCATTCTCTTCCTCCATACGGCTAGAAGCATTTTCTTGCAAAACGAATGGTTTTCTCACTCCAACAACTACTCCACGTCGAAGAGCGCCTTCCAATTAGCATGAAAGCATGAAGAAACAATTTTTCCATGATAGGATTCATGGGGCTGGTTCGGCCAGCCCCTCTCTTGGCCGTCCCTCCTTCTCCTTTTTCTTTCTCCATTCCTCTTGAGTTCTCTAGAAATTTAAGGGGTAAATTGTCTTGTTTTTCAAGACTTATGCATATATATATAAGTGGTAGCACATGGTCATGCACATAACCCCTTCTTGGACGTTTTTTTCTTTTCCTTCCTTCTTTTTTTTTTTTTTTGTAAATTGTTCTTCAATTCTCTAGAAATTTCCTTAAGTCATGAAAGATGACTTAGTTGACTTCTCTTGCAAGCTTTGACTAATTAATTCCATTTAATAAAATGTGGTCACCTACACACATATGTTGCTCGGCCAACATGGCCTTTCCATGAATCTTTCTAAAACTTTGAAAAATTCCCATTTTACCCTTAGTCCTCCGCAATATTCTCCATGAACCCTTTTCCGAATTTTCCTTTATACCCTTAACCTTTCTCATTATTTCCACACTACCAACGTTCATAAATAATGCTCATAACCTACTAATGCATCACAATAATTTTAGAACATAGTCTTGTCCTTAACTTTCCACGTCGACTTCGAAATTTCCAAACGTATAAAATACGGGCTATAACAGGAAGTTTCCAGAGGTTTGGGGAAGCTTAGAGGGTGTTTGGTTTCTGTTTAAGGGGGTAAAGCCCCTTTTATAAGCTTCTAGGCTCGGGTTGCACCGACCTAGAAAATGGTCAGCGCGTTCGCGCAGCTTCCTGGCGTGTTCGCGCTGGCTTATTCCACTGCCTGCGCGTTCGTTCAGTAAAAGGGTCATAACTTTTGATCCCGATGTCTTGTGAGGTCCCACGACATATGGTTGGAAAGCTCTTTCAATTATCTAAAACTTTCATTGTTGGTTATTTTCCAAATTCCAAACTTATAATATCGTTTTGGCCCCTCCAAGTCAGATCATCAGAAAATGTTTCCTTAAATCGTCATTTTGGAGGGCTTATGCCCATATTTGGCTTATGGGTCCTTCTTAAGACTTGCTCAAATTTCCATATACTACTCATATGTCTCTTCACATATCCTTTATAAAACTCTGGCGTGTGGGCCCCACTTGGCTTACAGCAACGAGGGCTTTTCGACAAGTGACATATGAACCGATGCACCCCATATGGTCTCCACATATCATATATATGCCATTATTCACTCTTATAATATAACCTTTCTCCTTAATCCTCGCATGACTTTACTCTTATTCGGGCTCACACTAAGCTATCTACAGTCTAGGTAGCGCATAATTTTCCGGGGTGCAACATTCTTCCCCCCTTAGGAACATTCATCTTCGAATGTTGCCGTATTGCCAACCTACGACATCATCTTTGATTCCTTAGAACAGTTGTTCTTCCTTTAGAGTCCGATTACCAGTTGCTTAAACTAGAACTTGGGTCTGTCTCTTCTCATTCTTCCTTAACCCTTTTATTGCGTTCAGTCAACTTCTTTCACTTCTTTGCCCTCATGTACATGATCGGAATTTAACTAGTATCTCACTCTCACTCTGTCCTCATTATTGTAGCCTTGACTTGCAAGGCCATAACTATTCGTCATCCTATAAGTAATCTCTTTTTCTCGCTTCTTGTTTCCTTGTTAGTGGGCAATTACCTTTCTCATTTATGGCATCCTCTTTGCGTTTACTCCTTCGGTACCATCTCGGTCTATCCTTTTATACTCGTTGATTTTTAAGTATGCACTTTACCGACTTCTGGTAGCTCGTTAGTCGTGCCCCTATTCCCTTACATTCCCTTTCGCCGCTCTCTTACCCTTACATTCCAATTACTTATTCAACATTACTTTGTCGCTAATGTGCATAATGGTTGTGTTCCTTTCCAAGGCCAGTTATATCGATATCCGAAATACGTAATGTTTCTTCGCCATTTATTACCCTTCGCAGTACAGTTACATTTATGGCAAACTTATAATCCGAGTTCAAGCTAAATCCTTGGGCTCCTGCCACAACTTTTTCTTTAGCTTCCTGCCACAACTGTTTCTTTAACCTCCTTCCCTCAAATCTTGCAATACAACCCAGAAGCATAGGGCTACGATAATTCTTACTCCATTACGACTCACTTACAACATATATATATATATATATAGCTTCGATTTCCTTGTACCGGCGGTCATTTCATCCGTCGTTATTCCTTATTGGCTTTCTGATATGGCCTTTTTGCAATTATAGTTGGGCATAGCTTCACGTTGATGGTTCATATAACTCCATAGCATATGCTCTCATGTTCAGTATAATTAGTAATCCGTGAGATGTTTTCTAATATTCGGTGAACTCTTTTATTTCCATTCATAAGAGTAGCGTTCTTCCTCTCTTTGGAAATTACCAAACTACTAATCGTGGTTGCTTTTGTTACAAGAGTCGTCCCTTCCGGTGCTAAAATCCTTTTTTTTTGTCATCCTCGGATTCGTTATCCTCTATGTCATCCTTGTGAATTTGACTTGGAAACCTTTCTTGCTCTCTTTATTACCCTTTTAGGATATGTCGCTGCATACTTAGGTACGGCGCAATTTTTACCCGATACGGGGGTTTCAAACCATGGTCTAGAAATGTCGTAGCTGATGTCGGCGTGAAGCATTCTCTTAAGGTGTCTTCCATACCTTCTTCCTATGTCTGTCTCACGGTACACTTATTGTCAACTTGTTTTTGCTTCTTTCTGATACCTTCCTAACATGCCAATACGCCTCCAACTAATAAATTTCTTCTTTTGGAGCTTGAGAGCATCCCAGTTCTTTTCAAGTCTAATATGCTCTTCCTCCCTTAAGGAGGTCCTTATATACCAATAACCTTCGAGTATCCAACGTTTTCACTACTTATCTGCCATCCTTCACGATCTTCCCAAGGCCGCATTTTGGCCATCGTATGGTTTGACTTATCTATCTTTTTGCTAGTTACACTCTCATATTCAATTGGAATACTTTTAAGGGTTAGGTCCAATTTTGATGCCTTCTTTTCCGTATCACACCTCTGTCTTTTATGACTAACGATTTCTGGACCTGCAAGTTAATGGGGACATTGAGATTCACCACGTCATTTATGAAGTCTTCGATTATACCTTATTCCTCGTCTCTCTTCCCAACTTTGCTTATAACATATCTAAAACCCAACTTTGCTTATAACATATCTAAAACTTCTTACCCTAAGTTCTTCTTCCATTTATGTCTATATCATCATTCTTTTGTCAATATTTCCATACCCTTCTATCCATTACTAGTCCTTTCGCCCATTTATCTCACTTGTTTATAATTCTTCTTAACTACGCGTTTGTGTTGCAGCTGTGCATCCAAGTTTTTCAAGTGTCCTGCTACTTCTCGCTCTTAGCACGGAATTCTTACAATGTACACTCTCTCCATCCTCGTTCATCGAGCCTTTGTCTGTCTTTCTGATGCCACGACTAGGTTGTTTTCCATGCACGTTCTTTACATTTTATTCTATTTTCTCGGTGATCGAATCTCTCGGTCTTTACAAGAATTCTTGTCCCATGTCATTACTTTTCTAGTCATATGTGTCGGCCCATCATCCTCGTTCTTATCTCGATGATTGATCGGTTTCCTACCGCCAACTCGTTAACGTATCTTGTGTACCCCCGTGGTTGAAGGTTTCTAGTTACTTTATTCCTAGATGCTCTCCTCTTTCTTTAATCAGCCCATTAGTATACCTCCGCTACTTTTACCCTTAACCTTTCTTGAGTTCTTTCCTCCTCGAGCGCCCTTCTCCTCTTGTATTTACAATATCGGCTTCGAAGTTCGTGAAATATTTCTATAAATGTGCAAATCCGTCTTATTCTTAAGTCATCTTTTAGAAAAGCTTTCTCATGTCCGAGGCAACCATGTCAATTTGACCACACATTTATCCCTATATATATCTACCTTTCGAGAGTTGTAAATCTTTTAACATCATTGCAAGGCTTAATCATCCTTTCTCTTACTTCACATTCCTCGTCGTGGTCATTATCCTTTTAGCCCCACTTATCGAAATCTGTTCTCTAGCCCCACACATTCCTCTTTTATTCCATACTACCACACTTTATCCCTTTCACATGCCTACCTTCGAATTTTTACCCAAATAGTCCCGTGCTTTGCCTGTCGTCTCTCTTGAAGGCTTCGCTCACTCTCATTTCTCACTTCTCTCTTCTTTTCTCAAGACATTCTAATCTCTTCACTTCCTATATACATACTCACTCCCTTCCTTTCCCCGATGTTCTTGCATTAGGACCTTCCAACTCTGACCTACAGTAAGAATAACATCAACTATATTATCAACTTACCTTGTAACATCCATGCCATTTTTGCCACTTGAACTTCGTTACCTTATTCAATTAATGTCTTCCACATACCGCAACGTCGGTTGCTGGGATACACATACCCGCTGATACAGCCATAAATGGGATATCATACGCATACATATGTATATTTTCTAACACCTCACTTGCAAGGTATTTCCAAACGCTACTTAAACTCATCCTAATTCTAGAGCTGTGATGCACTTTCTTTCTCTCCACCGGTCTAGTCTGCCTCATCCTACGCGACCTCTTAAGGTTTCCACCCACTCCGCATACTCTAATTTCCTTTAGGCTACTCTAGCTTCCCATTTTCCTCCTATGTCTGACTTTGTAAGATTTTTAGTACACGTCCCAGGGGGTCACCCATCCTAGAATTTCTCTCACCCCAAAGACGCTTAACCTTGAAACTCTGATGAAATCCGGTGCGTTAATGCTGGTATGATCGCGTCCACCTCACCGCATGACCTTCATCACATAATCTGGAGCAAGTTGAAGTCTTAACAGATTTCCAAATGTTCTCGTAATGCCTCTCCCTCCGAATTAGAAAGGATCTCTTACTCTTCCGACTACACAATTTCCATTTTGGCCTTTTCAATCCTCAATATTCACCTTTCACCTATGCGTATGACTACTTTCCATCCTAGGTTTCCAGATTCCCAATGGTGGTGAAAACACCTTAGTCGCCGTTACTTATAAACACTTGGTTATCGGCCCCTTTGGATTTCCGCTCGCCGCTGTTAAGTGTTAGTCTACAGCAATTACACATACATAGAAAATTCCAATAAAGGCTCATATACCTGTAGTCGATCGGTCTCTAGTCTGATCTGGTAGACTATAAGGTGAAGTGTGCTCCTCGTCATCGTCTACCCACCATCTGCTCGTCTAGCCTTCATCATGTCTCTCATCTGAGTCCGAAGGATATAGATAACCGGGTAACTCCTGGTTTACCGACGGCCAGGATAGAGGGCTAGAGTAATCTGTAACACTCACAGGGGAGGCTAGTCTGATGTAGTGCTCTATCATAAGAGCAGCTGGTTCGGCCTCGGGAATCTCCTCCTCCGGTGTCCCAAATGAATATTCGGACGGATATGTGTCATAACTGCCCTCAGGGGGGGGGGGTCCTTCTCTCTGGGGTCAAAACTCTGAAGGAATCGTCGCTGGGTCCTCCGAGGGATCAGTCTCAACTGAGGTTCCTTCGACTCGGTCCTGGAGCTTGGAGTCCTGGATATACTCTAGGGGCCTTCTTAGCACCCTCACTATCTGAAGCTGATCTCTTCATCTCTCGTCAGTCTGCACTTACCTGCAGGAAAAGGATCAAAAATGATCTTTCCAAGACTCCGGCTCTATCGCACGATCTAAGATGGAAAGAAAGTACAATGATTCCTAGATGCCCTGCAACCTCCTGTTTATAATTTTGGCCGGCTTCACGCTCATAAACAGGACTCTGCTAGACATGGCTTGCAGACAACGCTAGGACAGAACTGCTCTGATACCAATTTATCACTCCCTACCAAGGGTGGGGTGTGATACTATCCTTCTATCTTGTCATCCCCAATTTCTCATATCCTTTTTATTTCCTTTGTTTTTGTTTAATTCTTAGAGTTTCCCTAGGTTGATTGTTATCACCTTGCCATCCTTGAACAAGAACCCATCAACTAGTTGGAACCAGTCAACCCTCTTCCCTTGAGTCAATTCTTCACAAATTCCTTTGAAATCGGGATCTTAAGAGTAGAATCCCTTAAGGCTTTCAAAACCCATCATTCTAGAAGTCATAGTGTTTAGC
>NW_026715717.1:0-19422 GCF_029784015.1 Lycium ferocissimum | reverse complement strand
CTTCAATCCATTACTTCAACACAACACAACACACACACACACCTACACGGCTATACACTACACACACAACCTCAACTCCAACATGCCATATTTCATGAATTTCCTCCAATTTAACATACTACAACATACATACACCATTCATAACACATAAAACATGATTAAATCTTACCTTTCTTCCTTCCACTTCACAACTAGCTAGGGTTTGCGAATGACACAACGAATGGTTGGATGACTCGAACAACACTTCCACGTTACTTAGGGACCTCCAATTAGTAGATTTGGTAGGATGAAATAATTTTGGGATGGATAATTTTGGACTTGAAATTTCCAATGGGTTGGCCGAATGGTTCCCTTGTTGTTCTTCAAGTTTCTCTTTTTTTTCTAAGTGTTGGAATGTTGAAAGATGAATACTTAATCATCTTTTAAGCTCTCACATATATTATACAAGTGTCCATGGCCCACACATGGGTTGGACCAATTAAATTTGGCCACACCATGTGTGGGGACCAAGCCAAACCACACGGCCAAAGGGCCTTGTTTTCCAATAATTCCCAACTTTCCATTATTCCATTTTTGGTCCCAAATTTTCCTAGTTGTTCCATGCCAACAAATTCATGAACAATTTAGGTCTTAAAACAAAATCGAAGGTCAAAAGTCCCGACTTTGTATCCCGGAATGGTCTTGCCTCTAACTTATCATAGTCAAACCGGATTATCCCAATGTACGAAAATGCGGGATATAACAGAATCCTTGTGCTTGATGACGATTGTTACACCAATTTCATTACCCCTCGTGCAGTTGAAAATTTAAGGCTACCTTACGTGATTAGGCAAAATCCTTATTATGACGTGGGAGGATATTGGGTTGATAGGAGGGTGATGGTATCCATTTCACTTGGGGAGTACCAAGAGGAGGTTTGGTGTGATGTGCTTCCAATGGATAAATGTCACGTATGTTTAGGAGTCCCTTGGTTCCAAAAGCATGGAATCCCACATGAACAAGATTTCCATCGATATGTAGTGGACAAGAATGGCAAATTACTCTTTCCGTGCATACCTTCTCGGAGGAGTCCAAGTGCAAAAGTGCGAGATACCCATGTGAAATGGCCTACCTTGGCTAGGGAAGCTAGTGGAGAAGAATATGAGAAATGGGAGTCCATAATAGATGAAATCTTTGCTACCTACAACTATTCACAAGAAATGAAGATGGACTTAGCCGTTCAAACTTTTGACTCAAAGCTTGTCCAATATTGGGAGTATGTGAAATGTTGTGGGAGACGAGTGAGGAGTCCAATCAAGTCTTGGGAGGACATGAAAAGGATATTGAGAGGCCAATATCCCAAGCCACATGTGAGAAGAAATGAATCTTTAAGGGGTACCTCTTTTGAGAGAACCCCATGCTTGAAGGCCACGGCAGCCCCAACCATTCCTTCCATTGGTCAAAGGAGCTTGCATGAACACCAAGAAGCTTTTATAGGTACTCAAGGAAATGAATTGCTAAAGGAGTCTTCACATGAAGAACTCCCGTACTTGAAAGGAGGAAAGGAGGACAAGACCATCTCTACCATTGGTCAAGTGAGCTTGCCATGGATAGCTCAAGGTAAAGAAAATTCTTTGTGTGAACTTCAAGGTAAGATAACTAATCTTAACACCACAAATGATGTGATTGATCATGTTGTCGAAGTGAGTGTAAATGATAGCTTGTCCTTAATTGAGCTTAATGAATCTTTGCCAGGATGAGCTTAGTGCAATTGTGACAATTAACAATGTGTTTGATATGGGTGATCCAACACTAGTTGATCCTATTGATGACTATCTTGACTCTTCTTTTGAGTTCAAGTTGTGTCCACCTAGTGTTGATTCCTATGATTTGCATGTTAGTACATTCTCATGTGAAATGATAGCTCACCCACTAGTTGATCCTAGCGATGACCGAGTTGATTCTTCTTGGAAGATCGATTGCGTCCAACTAGTGTGGATACTTGTATTGATCAATTTGTTTGCTATGAAAATCCTCTATTTGAGGAACCTTGTGATATGCTTAATGACCCCCAATTTAGTGATGATATTGATGTAATTGATCATATGAATAGTCATGTACCTAGTGGGAAGAGTGGTAATGTTGCAAATGTAGTGTCCTTTGGAGATTACAAGGTATTTAGTAACCCACTATAGGATGATGATGGGCTTGGTCTTGAAGACAAGCATGGGGTGGTTGAAGTTGTTGACACCATTCCCGATGACGAAAAGTCCTTCTTGAGGGTTTATGACCCCGATGGGACCAACATCGAATTTTGGAATGGCTTCCGAAAAAAAGTGCTCTTTAAGAAGGGAGTGACTTACATGAACAAGGGCACACTTCTTGGAAGGACTATGCTAGATCTTCTAACCTAAGAGGTGAGGAGATACTACTCTTAGCTTGGCATAGGTTGAAAGAGCATAATGGTAAAACTCTCTCTCTTGATGAACTTGATTATTTGACTAACTTGCTTATGAAGTTTTGTCAAAAGGAGCCTTTGAAGACGAAGACCATTTGAAGGGACCTCATTGGACTACACTTGGGTATGAAGTCACATCTTGTACTTCCTTCAAAGACGGTATGTATTTTTTGCTCATGCTTATTCTTGGGCTTTCTAAAGCCATGAAGGTAACTTATTGGTGTGTTGAGTATAGTAGTAACACTTCTTTCCATTCATGTGATAATTTGCTAGTGTTATTACTTGATTTCATGTTGGGTTTGCATGGGGAACGTGGGCAAATTAGTGTTGGTGATACTCTTGTATTTGACCCCGGTGATGACTTAGGAGTGATTCCTTACTCTGGGTGGGCTAGTGTGATGATTGGACCTTTGACTTGGGTTGGGCTTATTGGTGATATTACACTTAGTCATGAGGATTTCACTTGTTTCTTGACTTAAGGGGGATGTATGCTTCTTAATTGCTAGGACCAATGTAGACTTGCATGTTGGGATTTCTATTTGCATTGGTTTCTTTGATTTACCCTTTTGTCAAAATCACTTGAATAGCCAAGTGTCTTTGGCATTATTTGGATACATGTTCTTTCTAGATCATTTGATGCTTGGTTATATCATAAAAGTGAGCCATTTAGTATGTTGGTTGCATGCTTTGCTTACTTTAGGTATTATTATTGGCCTTATGATAACTACCTTGCTGGTTTTGTGAAAGGGTTTGTACTCATTCTCTTCCATATTTTGCAAGGTATGGATTCGAGGATGAATCCTTTTGTAGAAGGGGAGTCCTTGTGATACAATACTAAATGGCACAAATGACTCAACTACTCAAACTTCTCCAAGGATTTATGTTGGAAGCGTATTCATGGAGGATGAAGCTTTGGGAGCATTTAAATGGAGTCATTGGAGGGCCTTCAAGCTATGGGAGATAGCATGGGAGAAGAAGTCAAGAGTCCAAGGCCCAAGGCTTGCCTCTTAAAGTGGCTACAATTGCAAGCTTGGGTGATTCAAGGCCGGAAGATGGCTAATTGCGCAAAGGGCTATTTGTGCAAGTGGCTACTTTGCGCAAGGAGGGTTATGATTGCAAGAAGGCCATGCATGCAAGGTTTATTAGAGGGCCATCTATGCAAGGAGGGACGTGTTTGGCCATTGAAGGCCAATCCTTGAATTGAAGACTACAGAAGACTAGCCAAACAAGGCCCTTACTTCATTAAGGGTAGCATTGTAATTGCCTATTAGTCTTCTTTACTTAGCTTGTATATATAGCTTGTCTTTCATTTCATTTAGGGAGCTTTTGATGAATTGATGAATATTTGAGTGTTTTAGGGTTATCTCTAGAGAGAGAAACTTGTGAGAGGCCTTTGGTAGGCTCTTGTTGATTATTGATTGTGAGAGGATTGGTTGCTTGGGAATTCAATTCCTTTGAGGTCATCCTAAGAGGTTGGTGCTATCTAGAGTGTAATTAGGAGGTCTTGGTTATTGAAGAACCTTGGTTGCCTAATTGTGCCTATTTTTGTGTCAATCTATCTATCTTTCTTTTCCTTTTGTTTATTTTCTTAATTTCTCGTTTCCGCGTATCCGTTATTGTATCACCTTGTCTCATATCTCAAAAATAATCTTGTCCTTGAACTTTTATCGATTAACTTACGAATAATCTAACGTACAAAAATACGGGATATAACAGTTTACAATCTCAAAATATCAATAATCAAAATAGTCTAAGTCTTCCATGAAGAAGAAGAGAACTATTTATAGCAATAAAAGATAGCAAAATGACATTAACACCCTTAATGAAACAAGGGCCTTGTTTGGCTATTCTTCTTTCTTCAAAATCTTGAAATCTCCTTTGCAAAAATAGCCAACTCTTCATCTTTTAGCCATTGTGGTAACTTCCCATTTCCTCTTCTTCTCCCAAAGTAATCTTCATCAACAAATGGACTTGGGATCCAAGGTGCTAATCAAAAGTATACTCAAGAGCCTCCCGCTTCATGAATAGGCTTTGCAAATATTATAGTTCCCGGGGTTGGCTCCTTGTAAATGGCCTTGAGGCAAGTGGGCTTGCATCATTATTTGTTAAACTATCATTAAAGAATTTCAAAAGAAATAATTTTTTTCTTCAATTTTTTGAACATATATTTATATTTTGGCAGGGAGCAATAGGTGCACTAGACGGGACATTAGTACATGCTGTTGTTCCTGCTAATCAACAATTTTTTTATAAAAGAAGAGGAAAAGGTAAATGCTATCAGAATGTTCTGGCAATATGTGACTTCAATATGGTCTTCACTTATGTTTATGCTGGATGGGAAGGCGTAGCACATGATGCACGTGTTCTAACGGAGATTGTATCTAATCCAGAGAATGGCTTTCCATTTCCTCCACCTAGTAAGTCATACAGTTTAAACAATTGAAATGATTATTTAACTTTTCAATAGGATCACCTAACATTTTTATTTTAATGTTAAATAAATACTATCTATGTGATGCGGCATATTCTAATACTCGAGGATTTCTAGCACCGTATCGTAATATTCGATATTGGTTAGGAGATTATCATCGTAGGCGTGCCATAACTAAGGAGGAAAAGTTTAATCATGCTCATGCACAGCTTAGAAACGTTATCGAACGTTCTTATGGAGTCCCGAAAGCAAGATTTTCTATATTGGACAAGATGGCCCAATACCCTATTAATATCCGAAGAGATGTTGTTATTGCATGCTTTGCAGTTAATAATTTTATCAGGAAGGAGCGCATCAATGACGACTTATTTAATCAATTTGATACGCCTCAAGTTGTTATATCCCGTATTTTTGTACGTTGGATTATTCGTAAGCTAATCGACACAAATTCAAGGACAAGATTATTTTGGGATATGAGACAAGGATTTTTAATCTCGACGTTTTAATAGGGCACGATTTGCTTGTGAAATTCAATTAGTGTAGAAATATTAGTGGAGATTAGGGATTAATTAACCATGATTATATTATTAAGTGGGGATTATTGATAATTAAGATTTATTAATGCACTAAGTGGGCCCCACTACAACATGGCCAAATCTGATTGGTCCATGCCATAGTGGGACACTTGTCAACATGGTAGCTAGCATATAAATAGTCTAAAGATGACTCATAATTCATATGTGTCATTCAAAAAAGTTGAATTAAGAGAGAAGCACTTCACCTTCACTAGTTGAACTAGAGAGAGAACCACGCGGCCATGGCAGCAGCTTCATGAAGCTCAAGGCCAGCCTTTTTTTTTTACACCATTAAATTGCTAAATTTCATCTTGATTTGAAGATTGGATTATGAACAGCCATGGCTGCCAAGCTCAAGGCCATGGCAGCCCTTGATCAACCCAAGTTTTGATAGCAAAAGAGTTAAATTCCTAAGGTGTCCTAAGCATATAAAGGAGCAGCAAGGTTAGAATTTAAGTTGAAGAAGATGAAGTGGTGCAAATGGTGCAAGTTATTGTAGGTCTGTCCTAATTAAATTTGAGGTAAGATTTCCTCTTTTTTCATGAAATTGGAGTTAATGATGCTGTAATGGAGAGATTAATTTGTATTAAGTGAAATTGGAAGTAAGAAAATTGCATGATTAATGTTGGCGTTGTAAGTGGGCAGAATTGGAGTCATTCTAATTAGATTGGGTTTGATTGTTTTTATTGTTATTAATGTTATAGATTATGTGTTAAAACTGAAAGGAAAGCTTAAATCATGCTAGGAATTTGTATTGATTTCATGGGTACATTTTAGAACTTGTTGTGATATTAGGATAGTTTCCTTGTATATAGTAGTTGATGTCGTTGTTGTGTTGTTGCTGATATGAATCACCAAACTTGGAAGAAAGAAGCGTATAAAATATCGTATACGAAGCGTATGTGGTACCTTGGTATATTCTTAGACGTTCGTGAGATTATCGGGCATTGTATGTTGTAATTAGGGGCTGTTTGGGGCGTGTTGTTGTTCTTGTTGAATTGGAGGATTAAGTGTAGTTAAGATTATGCGTTGTTGTGTTGTAATTGTTGGACTATTATAAGGTCGTTTCGATGAAGAGTTATGGCTATAGATTATTAAGAGTAACTTGAATATGTCGTAGTCGTTAGGTTAACTATTATTGAATGTTGTAATGTGTGGGCTGATTTGGAATGTTGTGCGGGCTGTTTTGGGGTATTCTTGAATCTTTTTTTGGCTAGTCTTGATATAGTACTTGGACGTGTGGTTGTTGATGTTGATTTGGTCGTTTCATAGTTGGCTTGAATGTGAGGGAAATGAACAATATAGGGGAAATGCCGCCCAATTTTCTAGAAATAAGCCACTAACGTTGAAATACGTTTTAAACCTTTCTGTAGCTTAACCATAGTTCTTAACATTTTAATATAGGTTGAGATACTTCGGACAGCGTATTCGTATTGTATCGCGGATAAGCGTTAAAGGTATGTAAAGCTATCCTTTCTTTCATTTGGCATGATCTATGTGAAACAAACAAACGACGAATGTATAAGCTCCTATTCTTAGAGACACTAGGATGGTTACTGTTCTTGATTTCCATAAGCTATTTCATATTATCTTGATACGTGTCTATGATTCCTGAAGTTCTATTTGATATAATCCATAGTGACATTCGAAGGGTTCTTGACATGACTGTCGTCTTTGATACTCAAGTGTTAGTTCAGTCTACTTATTCTATCGAGTCTCAGATGATGATTTAGTTTGCATATGGTTGCTCACTACTCTGCTCGTGCATCTTTGTTATTATATCTTTCACCGAGTCCGAAATTTGCAGGTATGTTTTCGTGCACAGTTTCACTGCATCGTTCACCGAGTCCCTCACTAGAGGGCCGGGTACGGTATATATATATATATGATGATATGAGGATGTGATGATGGCACCGAGTCCCATGATGGGCCGGGCATGGTATACATGTATACGACTTATTCACCGAGTCCATAATGGGTCGGATATGGTATATGATATAGCTATGCATGATTTTCATTTCATAAGGCACAGGTACAGTGATTTCTTGATTGTCATACTTACCTCCTGTGATCTCTATTTCAGTCATGATCCTCTTTATTATATTTCATGCTTTATATACTCAGTACATATCTCGTACTGACCCCCTTTCTTCGGGGGGGCACGTTTCATGCCGCGGTACGGATACTCGATTTGGTGATCCTCCGGCATAGGACTTCTACTCGGGCGAGTTGTCTTGGAGAGCTCCGTTGTTCTGGAGCCTAGATTATTTTGGTACGAGATCTTTTGATGTAGATTTATGTTTATCCAAGGGTACGGCGGGGCCCTGTCCCGTCATATTTCACTATTGATACTCTTAGAGGTCTGTAGACATATGTGTGGGTTGTATATAGGTGTTGTTCGAAAATGTGTCAATATGACTTATTTTGGGATGTTCCCGTACGTAGTGGCAGCCTTGTCGGCTTGCGTATTGTGTATGTTTTGATTAGTTGTGACTCCTCAGGAGACAGGTTATTATGATATATGACGTTCTGAGATAACGTCTTATTTTTGCAAGCTTTCATATTGTCCTTAGTTTCAGTTTGACTATATCTAACAGGTACGTATACGAGTGTCTAGCTCGGGCCCTAATCATGGCCCATGGGGTTGGGTCGTAACAAAAGTGGTATCAGAGCAGTTCATCCTCGGAGTGTCTACAGATCGTGTCTAGTAGAGTCTTATTTATCGGTGTGTTGTGCACCACATCTATAAACAGGAAGCTACAGGACATTTAGGATGTTATCTTTTCTTCTTACTCTAGATCGTGCGATAGAGCTATATTCAGGATAATCCTTCCCTAACAAGTTATTGTGTTTACAGCTATGCCTCCAAAGAAAGCGACAGCTGCCCAGAAGGGCAAATCGGTAGCAGGAGATACTAGTCAGACTCGGAGAATTACTAGGGCCCGTGCCCAGTCTATGCACAGATTGTGCTCCAGTCGGTGAGCTCTGCTACACCGCCACCTCTAGAGGAACTCAGAGCAGCAGCAGCTCCAGATCAGGGGCGGCTCCACCGCCAGCTCCCGAGGCTCCAGTACCCGAGCCTCCAGCTCCTCAGCCAGGGGCGGAGGATAGGGCCATGAGAGATGCAGTTCAGTTGCTGACTAGATTAGTGGCAGGGGCTCGCAGGCATGGATCAGGAGTTGACCATGCGGATAGATATGATAGTTTGAGGGCTCGTGACTTCTTAAATTGTAATCCTCCAGAGTTCTACGGGTCAAAGCCCGAGGATGATCCGCAGGAGTTTATTCGGCAGATGCAGCGTACATTGAGGATAATTAGGGCTTCTGAGACTGAGTCTGTTGAGTTGGCTTCGTATCGGTTGCGGGATGTAGCTGTTAATTGGTATGAGTCCTGGGAGTTATCTAGGGGCGAGGGTGCTCCTCCAGCGGTATGGGATGAGTTTGTGGAGGCCTTCCTTGGCCACTTTCTGCCTCCAGAGATGAGGCGAGCCAGAGTTGATAGATTCTTACATTTGAGGCAGAATGGCAGGAGCGTTCGAGATTATAGTCTTGAGTTTGATTCGTTGGCTAGATATGCTCCTACTATTGTAGCTGATATGGCTGACAGGGTGCATCGTTATGTGATGGGGCTAGATCGTTATTTGATTGATGGCTGTATGGCAGTGGCTCTTTAGCCAGGTATGAATATTGCTCGGGTACAGGCATATGCACAGGGGGTAGAGGATCGACACAGAGGACGTCAGCGGACGAGACGCGAGAGGCCGGCATAAGAGGGCTAGATCGGTGGCTATCTGGTGAGTATCGAGGCGAGCGGCCTCGAGAAGATAGTAGATATTCTTCTCAGCCAGCACGGAGTGCACCCCCATAGTTCATAGGTAGGAGATTTGATAGCACAGGGTATTCAGGAGCCGATCAGATCTCCAGGGCTTCAGGTTCACAGATGAACAGGGGTTCGGGTAAGTCGAGGCCACCTTTGCCTCGGTGTTCTCGGTGTGGTAGGCTCCATTACGGGAATGCTGTCACGACCCAACCCCGTAGGCCGTGACTAGTGCCCGAGTTGGGCACTCAAACACACTCATCGAACCCGAATCACACACACGGTGCTTGTGCCGATACAAATATCAAACACTACTTCAAACACATCTCGAACTCAAACACATATATACATATATCGAAAGCCGGCAAGGCTATCAGATGGCGCACGGCCCAAAAACATATAATATACAAACACACACAATACGGGGGTGGCACACAACCCATATACATCTACGAGGCCTCTAAACAAACCAACGAATCATATGACGGGATAGGGCCCGGCGCGGTGTCGTCGGATAAGCGTACGACCTCCTCGAGCGTCCGCCCTCCGTGTCCGAATTTGGGAGCGGGCGGCGGAGAGCGGAGGGCCTACTCCGGCCTCACCAGGTGGTGGAGTGGGCGGTGCCCTACGAATGTAAAACAATACCGGGCCTAGGTACGCGCACGAGCCCGTGTGACCTCGGCGCCCAGACTAGCCTCGTCTGCCTTCGCTTTGCCCTTCGGGCGGCCGTCGTCTTCTTCGGAGGCATCTGCGAAAAACATAACAAGCGATCGAGAAAAGAGTCATCCTAATAGCACGGTTCATATCGCACGATCTAAGATTCAAGGAAAAGTAACATCCTAGATGTCACAGCAACCTAGCCTCTTGTTTATAGATGTGGTGCGCGACACGCGATAAACAAGACTGCGAGACACGGCTTTGTAGACATTCCGAGGACAAACAGCTGCGATACCACTTTGTCACGACCCAACCCCGTGGGCCGTGACTAGTGCCCGAGTTGGGCACTCAACACACTAATCGAACCCCGAATCACACACGGTGGCTTATCGGGATACAAATATCAAACGCTACTTCAAACACATCTCAAACTCGAACACATATATACATATATCGAAAGCCGATAAGGCTATCCGATGGCGCACCTTTGGCCCAAAACATATAATATACAAACACACTGTACGGGGTAGGCACACGACCCGCGTATACATCTCGACTCCTCTAAACAAACCAACGAGAATCATATGACGGGACGGGGCCGCCGTGCCCCCGAACACACGCACACATATGCAACGAACGAGTATGTACCGAGATATAGGCTCCGGGATAGAAGGAGCACTCCAACACGACGAAATGGGTCTCTAAGGCGGCGGATCGCCAAACGGTCGTACGTACTGCGGGCATGAAGCATGACCCCGAGAAGAAAGGGGTCGGTACGAAATATGTGCGAGTATGCAAAGCGAGAAAATATAGTAAATAACTACGGGTCACACTCGAACGAAAATGCGAAAGTAAGTACATTTCCGAATGCCAAACGTTTATTTTTCAAAATAGAAAGCATGCAAAGGGCATAGAAAATATGGTCGCCGCTTTGTCGATGGCGCCATAACACGGCATAACACCGAAGGTTCCAAATCTCGGTACAACCCCGGAAACGCAACACATCATCACAACACCTCGCCGCCATATCACGGCATAACTTCATAAACGGAACCGGCCACATGGCGAGGTCTCGGGAACCGTAACACGGCATAACACCGGAGAATATATCATAGTGCGCACGACAACAAAACCGGCCGGGAGCCGGCGGAACGATATACCAACAACCGCACGAGCGAGTCGTGAGTAACCATATGCATAAAATCATTATCATAGGTTCAAAAAGTAAGTAAAATGACCGTACTTGGGAATCGGGAAAATCGTCGTACAAACTCTCTCAAACGTCATCATAAAGGTACAAAGGAAGGTCGCGGGACCCACGGACGAGTGTCAGCCCGAGCCGGGCCCGCCTATGGAAAACATACTCATCACACGTCATACAACCTCCCACGACGATATCGAGGCAATCAGAGCCCTTAAGCGAAAGTTATGAGCGTTCGTAGTTTCAACATCGTTAAGAATAGAACTCTTTTGAAAACCAAGTTTTTATGCAACTTTAAAATCAATTTTTCCAACAACATCAAAAACCCATATTTTCTCACATCAACATACGAGTACCAAAAGACAAACGCGAATCATAGACATGCTCGGATTATGAGAACGGAATTTCCTCGAGGCTAGTATCGTAGCCTATATTGAGCTAAGACATGCCAAAAAAAAAGAGTTAAGCTTTACATACCTCGCTTGCACACAACGCTAATCCAACTCAAACTTATATCTCGAACTCTCCAAGATCTACATGACATTAATAAATACCAACGTCAACCAAGCATTTAGAAATTCATCTCCAACTAACACATAATCCTACGGAAAATTGGGCAGCACTTCCTTTATAAATAGACCAACCCCGAGAATTCAACTCGGCCAAATTCAACAACACAACAACACCAACAATCATTCCAACAATATCCACAATCAATTCGAAACACATTCGAACATTAAAGATCCTTCTCCACACATTCCAACAATATTCCAATTATGTTCACTACAACCACGTACATACAAATCAACATGTAATCAAACTAACGCACATTCAATTATCAATCCAAAACCATTCAATCAACATTCAAGAACTCTTTAAATAATTCATACAATATTTCCAACAACCCAACAAATACTCCATCCACCCGAAATGGTCCCCAAACCCGAGAACCTCAACTCTACAACACATTTCTCGGTTTCAAGTCATAATTTACTCCAACAATCCATGCTTTAACCATGTCATTTCCATAAACATAAAAATTACACTAAATACACAAAATCTTCCAAAACAGCCCACAACACTTACAATACCAATTCGAATCATTAAACTCTTATTTCCAACATAGAATCCACACAACAACAACAACCAAAACTCTAAGAAAATTGATTCATTTCTTGACACATACAAAAGGCCATATTCGGCCAACCTCACATACATACATATTGATGATTTTCATTTGTTTCAACACTCTACAATAACCAAACATGCTACATAAAACTCATGCACCAACTTTAACAACACACACACTTGCACGGCCAAATACCCTCCACACGGCCTCACCTCCAAATACAAAATTTCCATGAATTTCATCCATAATAACATACAAAAACACATATAAACCTTCCATAACTCATAAATCAAGATTAGAATTTACCTTTCTTCACAACTCCTCAACTTATCCAAAGTTGGCCAAGGATGAAAACGAACAATCCAACGCTTGAAACAACAACTCCACGTTATCAAGCACCTTCCAATTAGTAGATTTGCTTAGGAGAAATAATTTTGGGATGGCTTAATCTTGGTCTTGATTTTTTTTTCAAGTTGGCCGAATGGTTGGTCTTTTTTTGCTCTCCAAGTTTCTTGATTTTTCTTACTAATGAAGATGATGATATAATAGTCCCTTAGTCATCCTTATATTTCAAATAATGGCCAACCATGTGGCCATGGCCCACTCCAAAGGTGGCCGGCCACATGGCTATGATTTACTCCCTCTCTTTCTTTCAATAATTGGCAAGTTCCACAATTTCCACTTTTGGTCCCGAAGTTTCTTTGATGATTCCATACCAATAACGTCATACACCCTTAGGTCACATGACAAAATCGAAGGTCACACGTCTCGACTTCATATCCCGGAATGGTCTTAATCCTAACTTTTCATAGTTAACCCGAATCGTCCCGTCGTTCAAAATACGGGATGTAACAAATGTCGTCTTGCTACAGGTGCTTGTTTTTCTTGCGGCCGTCAAGGCCATATTATGAGAGAGTGTCCGTATGGAGGTAGTCCAGGTGGTGTGGCTCGACCCTCTTTGGGTCGGTTCTTTGGTTCATCTTCTTCTGTGGCTATGCGCCCTATGGGGAGGGGTATTCAGACACTAGCAGGCCGTGGTAGAGGTCGTGGCGGAGCTTCCAGTTCTAGCGGTCCTTCGAACCGCATATATGCTATGGCTAGTAGACAGGATCAGGAGGCGTCACTGAATGTGGTTATAGGTATATTATCGATTTTCTCTCTGGACCTATATGCATTGATAGATCTAGGCTCCACCTTATCATATATATCTCCCTTTGTTGCTAGTAGAATTGGAATAAAACCTGAGTTGATAGAACCATTTGAGGTAGCTACACTGATAGGAGATTCTATTATAGCAAAACAAGTATATAGAGATTGTTCGGTGGTTATATATAGTCGTCATACCATGGCAGATCTGATAGAGTTAGATATGACTAAGTTTGATGTTATTATGGGTATGGATTGGTTAGCTTCTTGTTATGCTAACATTGATTGTAGAGAAAAGACAGTTCGATTTCAGTTCCCAGGAGAGCCAATTATAGAGTGGATAGGGAATACGGCATCGCCGAGGGATAAGTTTATTTCATACCTCAAGGCAAGGAAGATAGTTAAAAAGGGTTATATTTATCATCTGGTTCGTGTGCATGACCTGAAAGCAGAGGTACCGATTCTTCAATCAGTGCTAATAGTTAATGAATTTCCAGATGTATTCCCAGATGAACTTCCAGGTCTTCCTCCTGAGCGGGAGATAGAGTTTACTATAGATGTGTTGCCGGATACTCAGCCCATATCTATTCCTCCTTACGAGAATGGCACCAACGGGCGAAGGAGTTAAAGGAGCAAGCGAGAGGCTTGGATTAGAAAAGGGCTTCATCGGGCCCACATCACCTTGGGGAGCACCGCAGTCTTGTTTGTGAGAAAGAAGGATGGGTCACTGCGGATGTGTATTGATTATAGGCAGCTGAACAAAGTAACAATAAAGAATAGATATCCCCTCCCCAGGATTGATGATCTATTTGACCAGTTGCAGGGTGCTAAGTGTTTCTCGAAGATATACTTGCGGTTAGGATATCATCAGGTGCGGGTAAAGGAGAGCGGATATTCGAAAGGCTGCATTCGGGACTGATACGAGGCATTATGAGTTTAGAGTGATGTCTTTTGGGCCGACCAATGCTCAATGAAGTATTTATGGATTTGATGAACCGAGTGTTCAAACCATTCCTAGATATGTTCGTGATTGTATTTATCGATGATATTCTGATCTATTCACGATCAGAAGAGGAGTATGCAGACCATTTGAGGACGGTACTTAGGGTGCTCCAGCACCAGAAGTTGTATGCTAAGTTTTCTAAATGTGAATTCTGGTTGACTTCAGTAACATTCTTGGGGCATATTATTGGAGCTGATGGTATTCGGGTAGATACACGAGAGATTAAAGGCAAGGACTTGGCCTAGACCTACGACACCCTGCGAGGTACACGGTTTTACGGGGCTAGCGGATATTACGGGAGATTCGTAGAGAAGTTTGCCTCGATTTCGGCGCCTTTGACAAGGCTAACTCGGAAAGGCGACTAAGTTCCAATGGACTGATGCTTGTGAACAAAGCTTCCAGTTGCTGAAGGATAAGTTGACTACAGCTCCAGTTTTAACTCTTCCTGTGGGACCAAATGGCTAAGTAATTTATTGTGATGCTTCCGGTGTTGGGCTAGGTTGTGTATTTATGCAACATGGCAGGGTTATAGCCTATGCCTCCCGGCAGCTCAGAAAGCACGAAAGAAATTATCCTACTCATGATCTGGAGTTAGCCGCGGTGATTCATGCCTTGAAGATATGGAGGCATTATTTATATGGTGTGCATGTTGACATTTATACGGATCATAAAAGTCTCCAATATATCTTTAAGCAGAAAGAGCTGAATTTGCGGCAGAGAAGGTGGCTAGAGTTGCTAAAGGATTATGATATTGATATCCTATGCCATCCCGGGAAAGCAAATGTTGTAGCAGATGCACTTAGCCGTAAGTCTATGGGTAGTTTGACAGACGTGCAACTAGAAAGGAAGGAGATAGTTCGTGACATTTATCGGCTAGCTAATCTTGGAGTCCGTTTGGCTGATTCTGGAGATGGTGGAGTTTCTGTTTGAGAAGTTCTTTGAATCCTCTATCATAGAAGAGGTAAAGAGACGCAAGTACGAGGACCACGTTCGGCACGGTATAGAGATACGGACTCTTCAAAGGAGAAGACCCCATTCGAGGTTACACACGACGGAGTGCTACGATGTGGAGGCGGATTATGTGTACACGAGGTTGCGGGGCTACGGCAACGGCGAGGTTATGGGAGAGGCACACTATGCCGTTATTACTCGCTCATCCGGGGTCAACAAAGATGTATCATAACCTCGGATGTTTATATTGGTGGGATGGCATGAAAAGGGACATAGCGAGTTCGTCGCTCGGTGCCGAAGCGTCGACGGAGTTAGGTCGAGTATCGAAGCACTGGTGGGTTATTACAGGAGATAGAGATCCCAACTTGGAAATGGGAAGCAATTAATATGGACTTCATTATAGGCTTACCTCGCACTCCACGAAAGTATGACTCTATATGGGTTATTGTGGATAGGCTGACAAAATCGGCCACTTTCTTCCGATCGGGACTACTTATTCGGTAAGAGGACTATGCAAGGTTATATATCAAAGAGATAGTAAGACTTCACGGGGTTCCCACATCTATTATATCGGACAGAGGAGCTCAGTTTATAGCTAATTTCTGGAGATCATTCCAGAAGGGATTGGGGACACAGGTGAGTCTTAGTACAACATTTCACCCTCGGAGGCGACGGACGAGGAGCCGGCGTACTATTCAGACGCTAGAAGATATGTTGCGAGCCTGTATTATTGATTTCAGAGGTAGCTGGGACGATCATTTGCCACTTATCGAATTCGCCTATAATAATAGCTACCATTCTAGTATCCAGATGGCACCGTATGAGGCCTTATTGTTATATCCTGTATTTTGTACGTTGGGGTATTCCGAGCTAGTCGTGATAAGTTAAGGACAAGACTATTTTGGGATACGAGGTAAAAACTTTTAACCTCCGATTTTGTTTTAAGGCACAAGTTGCTTACGACTTTATTGGTATGGAATATTAAGGAAGATTAGGGGTTAAAAGTTAATTATGAAAAGTTAATTATTTCATGAACCAAGCCACAAGTTGGCCGTGTGGAGTGAGTGGGGTACCACCCATGGCTTGGCAAAATTTGATTGATCCAAGCCATGGGTGGGGCATGGTCCACTTGTATGCATCATATATGTACACACTAGATGACTAGCAAGACAATTATTCATCACTTTCACACCTTAGAAACTTGGAGAAAAAGAGGAACCATATTCGGCCATGGCTGGCCGAATTTGATGCCTTGAAATTGATAAAAAAAAAAAAAAAAAATTCTCCTAGCATTTCAACTAATTGGAAGGTCCTTATTAACGTGGAGTAGTTGTTGGAGCAAGCAAACCGTTCATTCTTGCAATTCTCAAACCCTAGCCAAGTTGAAGAACTAAGTGGAAAAGGTAAGGTTCAATCTTCTTTTACATGTGTTATGGATGGTTTGAACGTGTTGTAGTGTGTAGAAATGGATGAAATTCATGAAATTATGTGTGTTGGTGTGTAGCCGTATAGGGGCTGTTTTTGGTTGGATATGGCGAATTGATTTTACTTAGTATCTTTGGTTGTTGTTATTGTGGATTCTATGATGACAATGAAGGTTAATGATTCAAGGTGAAGTTGTAAACGGTTGTGGGCTGTTTTAGAAGCTAATGTGATTTTAATATAGTTTCTTGTGCTTATGAGAATGATGTTGTCAACGTGTGGATTGTTGGTGTAGTTCATGAATTTGGAAGAAAGAAATGTGTTGTTGTTGTTCCTATTGAAATTGGAAGGTTTCGAGTGGTGTTGCATATTGGTTGAAATTTTTGTTTTGAATATTGTACGAGTTGTTTGAAGTGTTTTCGAGTTTTGTTTGAATGTTTTCGGGTTAGTACTTGAACGTGTGATCATTGGTGTTGGTTTGAGTGTATGGGGTTGAATTGAATATAAATGAAATGCCGTCGAATTATATAGAAAGGAATTACTAACGTTAGAATACGTTTTGAATTACTTGTTGATGTTGTTAGTATGGTTGTTGGTATTGTTGTTGATGATTTGGCCGAGTTGAATTCTCGGGGTTTGTTGAATTTATAGGGGAAATGCTTCCCGAATTTCTGTAAATAAAGTGATAGCTTGGGATTGAATTCCTAAGTACCTATGACTAATGTTTAGCCTCTAATGACGTTGATGTAGATCTTGGGAAGCCCGAGACTTAAGTTCGGATTAGCTTAGGAAGCGGATGAGGTATGTAAAGCTTACCCTTTCTTTCTTTTGGCATGTCTTAGATGTAAGTAGGATATGGATACGAGCCTTGGGGTAACTCTATTCATAAGATTCGAGCATGTCTACGATTCTTATTCACTTCTTGAGGTTAGCATTCCTAATATAGCCAAACTATGGTCCTTGTGTCTTTTGTATGATTGGATAGTAAATGTTGCATAAAGAGTTTTGTTCCTAAAGGATTTTATGTCGAATAATGTCCCTAACTTTCATAGACGATCTCGGATTGGCTTGATACGTTCGTAGAAGATTCTATAACGAATAATGTCTCTAACTTTCATAGGCGGGCTCGGATTGGTTTGGTACTTGTCCATGGTCCCCGAGACTTTCTGTCACGACCCAACCCCGTAGGCCGTGACTAGTGCCCGAGCTGGGCACTCGTACCCACTCGGTAACCAGAAGCAGCATACAAATAACTTATACATATACAGGATCGGACGTTGTCCCAAACTATCGCATGCACAAATATATATATATCACAGAAGCCAGCAAGGCTATCATAAAGCACAACGTCCCAAA
Organism: Lycium ferocissimum; assembly: GCF_029784015.1. NCBI lineage: Eukaryota > Viridiplantae > Streptophyta > Magnoliopsida > Solanales > Solanaceae > Lycium > Lycium ferocissimum. The sequence continues at coordinate 1,298 of NW_026715717.1, read as the reverse complement.
ACATATACAAACGCAAGCCGACAAGGCTGCCACGGCGAATGGGACCGCCCAAAACATAAATCATACAAACACAGCTGAACAGTAATATTCACAACCCACATATATGTCTACAGACCTCTAAGAGTAACACAGAATCATATGACGGGACAGGGCTCCGCCGTACCCCTAAATAGACATATGCATATACAACGGAAGAGTATGTACCAAAATATAAGCTCCGGAACAAAGGAGCACTCCAAGGTAGCAGAGTAGGTGTCCTAAGCTGGCGGATCACCAAAGTGGGCGTACGCACACGCGGGCATGAAACGCGACCCCCGAAGAAAGGGGGTCGATACGGAATATGTCTTGCGAGTATGCAAAGCATGAAATACGGTAATGGGATCATAATCGGAACAAGAAGTACAGAAAATAAGTACAATATGCAGAATACCAAAATATTTACTTTTGAAACATAAATCATGCATGGGGCTCAGGGAACATGGTCGCCACCCCGTCATTTGGCGCCATAACACATCATACTCCAGAAGATTTCATATCTCCGTAACCCGACATATCTCCATAACACATCATAACACCAAAATATATATACGGAACCCGGCCCTCTAGCGAGGAGCTCGGTGAACCATAACACATCATACTCCGGAATATAACATAGTGCGCACGACGACATAACCGGCCCGGGACTCGGCGGAAGATGTAACAACAGTATGCACGAGCAGAGTCGTGAGTAACCATATGCAAGTAAATCATCGTTACAGACTCAATAGATAAGTAGACTAACCATACTCGGGGGTCGGGATGATAGCCATATCAAGTTCTTTCAAAAGTCGTTAGAACTATACAAAGGAAAGTCTCGGGGACCACGGACAAGTATCAAACCAATTCGAGCCCGCCTATGAAAGTTACGGTCATTATACGCTATAGAATCCTCTACGAACGTATCGAAGCGATCCGAGCCCGTCTATGAAAGTTACGGACCTTATCCAACACAGAATCCTTTCGGAACAAAAACTCTTTATGCAACATTTGAATACAATCATACAAAAGACATAAGGACCGTAGTTCAACTACATTAAGATTGCCGACATCAAGAAGCGAATAAGAATCGTAGACATGCTCGGATGTTAAGAATAGAGTTACCCCGAGGCTCGTATCATAGCCTACTTATAACTAAGACATGCCAAAAGAAAGAAAGGTTAGGCTTTACATACCTCACCCGCTTCCTAAGCTAATCCGAACTCAAGTCTCGGGCTCCCCAAGATCTACAACAACGTCATTAAATACTAACAGTAGTTATA
>NW_026715716.1:0-37274 GCF_029784015.1 Lycium ferocissimum | reverse complement strand
TTCCAACTTGTTTCTTCTAGCCAAACAATCCCTTTAAGGGTTCTTAGTAAGGTGAAGTGGGTTGTGGAATAAGAAGAACTCATACAAGTTGCCAACTTAAGTCAAGTGAAGAAGTGAGGAAAAAGGTAAGGTTTAATTCTTTTCTTATGTGTTATGAGTGTTTGAGCATGTTGTGTGCATGAGAATGGATGAAATTCATGTGATGGAAGTGTGTGAGTGTGTGTGGCCGTGAGTGTGTGTAGGTGTGTGTGTTATGTTGTGTTGTGTTGTGTGTTGGTTGTTGTTGTAATGTATGGAAAATATGAAGTTCATGAAAAATATGCATATGGGGTGTGTTGGCCGAATGGTATAGATTATGGTAGGGTGTGGTGAATTGATTTTATTTAGAATGGAAATTGTTGTTATGGTAGGTTCTATGATGTTAGAATAAAGATTTAATGGTTTGGAGGAATGAAAATTTGGTTGTTGTGATTGAATTTGAAAAGAAGGAAATATGTTGTTGTTGTTTCATAAAAATTAGAAGGTTATGAGTAAGTAGTATGTTGATGGTATTGTTGGAATATCATGTGAATTCAATTGTGTTGAGAATTTTGGATTGAATATGGAAATTGATGGAATTGTTGAAAATTGGATATATAGCTTGGAATGTTCTTGGTCTATGTTTGAATAATCTTAAATTAGTATGTGAATATGAACATATTGATATTGGGTTGTAAGTGTAAGGTTGGACTTGGAGTTGTTGCATTATTTGGAAAATAAGACTATTTGCGCTAGAATGCGTTTTTAGTCGATTGTTGATGTTGTTTATATCGTTGTTGGTATGGTTGTTGTTATTTTGGCCGAGTATGAATCTCGGGATGTTATACGTAGGAGGTGCTGCCCAAATTTTGTTTATGGGCAAGTATGGGTTAAGATTAACCTTTGGTAATTGTGACCAAATTGTAGATTTTGGCGAACTTGGAGCTTGAGTTTGGAGACGGGTGCAAAGCGGAAAAGGTATGTGAAGTCCACCTCTCCTTCCTTTGGCATGTCCTAGTTATTATAAGTCGAAATCCGACCCTCGAAAAGTCCTACCCCTCGAAACGACACCTAAATTTGTTCCTTTTTCATTCAATAGAATTGAATCCATAACTTGTGCCTTAAGGTAAAGTAATATTCAAACGTCCGAAACCCTTTGTAAATGAAATCGAAATGCCTTGAAATCTCCGTGGATGACCCAATGGGACATAATGACCATGTTTTTTTATGTTCGTTACTCGAGTCTCGATGTACGTGCTAATCGGTTTCCATTACTTCTTTCATAGAAGCTTTATAATTTTATTTTATGTTTTCTCGTGGTGTTACTGTTCATTGATGGTCTCGCCTTATAATGATTGTTCATTGATAGCCTAGTTGTCCTTGCCGCCGTGTAATATGTCAGTACAGTTGACTACTTGTTTACATGTATGCTATTAACGACAGTGTTATGAGGAAAAAAAAAACGCTAGTGTTCATACGGCCCACTTAGTAACAGGAATAAGACATATGACAAGGGGGTGCCCGGTACAAGTATCGGGTACTCGTCGCGGCCCCTAGTTGGGTCGTGACAATACAAATCTGAGTCGTAACCGAAATAGAGGTACAGAAAATAAATGCATTTCTAAAATTTCAAAATGTTTACTTTTAAAAAAAATACGAGTCATGCATAAGGCCCAGAAAATATGGTCGCCAGCCTATCGATGGCGCCATAAACAAGATAAACACCGTAAAGTTTCAAATCTCCGTATCCCCGTCACATATCATACACAGCATAACGCCATACACAGCATAACACCAAATATAAGCGAAACCCGGCCCTCGAGCTCGGAGCTCGGTGAACCATAAACACAGCATAACACCAGAGTATAACAAAGCGCGCACGACAACAGAACCGGCCCGGGACTCCTGCGAAAGATATAATAGAATGCACGAACGGAGTCGTGAGTAACCATATGCATAAAATCATTATCGTAGACCCGAAAAAAAGATAAGTAAAATGATCATACTTAAAATCGGGATATTAGTCATATCATAGTTGTCAAAAGTCATCAGAATTACAAAAGAAGAGTCGCGGGGCCCACGGACCGGCGTTGACCCGAGTCAGGTCCGCCTATTAAAAACATACTTATCATACATCATACAATCTCCTACGAGCATATCGAGGCAATCCGAGCCTTTCTGTGAAAGATACGAGCGTTCGTAGTTACGGAACTTTTTAAAGGCCAAACTTTTTATGCAAAAGTTGAAAATCAAATATTTCAAAGGCATAAAAGCCAATATTTCATCATATTAACATACGAATTCCAAGGAACGAATAAGAGTCATAAACATGCTCGGATTGCGAGAATCGAATTTTCTCGAAGCTCGTGTCATAGCCTACTTGAAACTAAGGCATGCCAAAAGAAGAAAGGATTAGGCTTTACATACCTCGTACGCACTCAACGCTAGCTCAAACTCACGATAAATCCAACCTACGTCTCGGGCTGCCCAAGGTCTACAAACAAGCCATAATATGCCAAACATTAGCTATAGACATTTGGGCATTTAATTCCAATTTAGCCCTTAATTCTACAGAAATTTGGGCAGCATTTCCCCTGTAAATAGGCCACCCCGAGAATTTAACTCGGCCAAAATCAACAACAACAACAACAACCAACCTAGCAACATCAATAATCAATCCGAAAGGCAATATAACATTAATAACCCTCTTTTTCATCATTCAACAACTTCAAATATATATGATTCCACGGCTTACGTTCAAGCCAACATTAACGCTTACACATTCAAATACTCATCTAAATCCATATCAACAACATTCAAGTTCCAACAATCCAACAATGGCTCCAATTTACCCGAAACTGTCTCCAACCCGAGAACACAACTATAATCCATTTCTAACTTCCGAATCATGATTTGCATTAATAATCCATACTATAACGATATCATTATCATAAATACACAAATTACATCAAACACATAATAACCTTCAATTCAGCCCATACATTTACAACATCAATCTTGAATCATTAAAAGCTCATTTCCAACATAGAATTCATTACGACAACCACTAAAACACTAAGCGACATTAATGCGTTCTTTGTCATATAACATGACCCATTTTTCGGCCAACATACCAACATGCACATATTGATAATTCTCACTCATTTCTTCACACTACAACAATTAACATACTACATAGAACTTAATTCATCACTTAAACACAACACAACACACACACCTCCACACACGGCTATATGCTACACACACCACCTTCACTCCAACATGCCATATTTCATGATTTTCATCCATTTTAACATACTACAACATACATACAACCTTTATAACACATAAAACATGATCAAATCTTACCTTTCTTCTTTCAACTCCACACTAAGCTAGGGTTTGCGATCTACACAACGGGTGATTGGATGACCCGAACAACGCTTCCACGCTACTTAGGGACCTCAAATTAGTGGATTTGCATCAACAAAATATTTTTAGAAAGGCTTGAATGGAAGTTGGTTTTCCTCCTCTCTTGGCCGAGAGCCTCACTTTCTTGTTCTTCAACTTCTATTTTTTTGGCTAAGTGTTGGAATGAATTAGGATGACTTAGAAGTCATCTTTTTTGCTTATATGAATATGGCACAAGTGTCCGTGGCCCACACCATGTGTTGGAGATATAAAAATTGAACACAAAATGGGTGGGCCTTCCTCCAATAACCACACGGCCAAGTGCAAGAAAATGCATGATTTTCAACTTCCACTAATTCCATTTTTGGTCCCAAATTTTCCTAAGTGTTCCATACCAACAAATTCATGAACAACTTATGTCTCAAAACAAAATCAAAGGTCAAAAGGTCTCGACTTGTATCCCGGAATGGTTTTGTCCCTAACTTATCATAGTTAATCCGGATTATTCCAATGTACAAAAATGCGGGATATAACAGTTATGCCTTTTGAACTCGCCTACGAAAGTTTCGGGGCGATCCGAGCTCGTCTACGGAAGTTACAAGCGTTCGTAGTTTCGGAATCTTTTAAAAGCAAAATTCTTTACAAAATTCTTGAACCTCAATCAAATGAAAACATAAAGGCCTTAGTTAGGCTACATTAAGAGAGCAAATCTTTAGAAGCGAATAAGACGCACATATGAGCTCGGATCTCGAGAGTGGAGATACCCCGAGGTTCGTGTCACAACCTAATTAATTCTAGGACATGCCAAAAGAAAGAAAGGATAGGCACGCCCTTGTCCGCTCTCAAACTAAGTCAAGCCTCAAGTCTCGGGCACTCCAAGATCTACATAACGCCAATATACCAAACATTAGCCATAAGCATTTAGGCATTCAATTCCAAACAGACATTAAATTCTACAGAAATTTCGGCAGCATTTCCCCTATAAATACAACACCCCGAGAATTCAACTCGGCTAATTTCAACAACAACCAAACCAACAACCAAGCTACAACATCAACAATCGATTCAAAGATGCATTCTGACATTAAACACTCTTTCTACATAATCCAACAACATTCACAATATTCCAATAGACACACTTCAACTACTCGCATTCCAACTAATATCAACGTTTATACATTCGATTACTAATCCAAAACCATTCAAACAATATTCAAGAACGCTTTAAACAATTCACACAATTTTCCAAACAACCCAAACCACACTCCAACTCACCCGAAAACTGTCCCCAAACCCGAGAACACTACACCCATATTTCTTTCTCTCAAATTCATGAATTTCATCAATGAATCCACACATTAACAATGTCACTTCCATAACTACAAAAATTACATAAAATTCACATTAACTTCCAAATCAACCCATAACCAACACAACATCACTTTGAGTCATTAAACTTGCATTTTTCATCATAGAATCCATAACGACGACAACGAAAATACTAACGACGATTGTTCATTCTCAACTACACAAAAGGGGACCTATTCGGCCAACACCCTATACACACATATAGATGATTTTCATTCTTTTCTTCACACTACAACAATTAAAACATGCTAGTTAGAATTAATCCATTACTTCTAACACAATATACCCACTCACGGCCAAACCCTATATACACGGCCCAACTTCAACTTGATTCCTATCATGAATTTCTTCCATTTTAGCATACTACAACACATATAAACCATTCATAACACATAAAACAAGATTAGAACTCACCTTTCTTCTTCAACTTCTCAACTTGCCTAAGGTGGTAGATAGAGAAAATGAGTAAGCTATTGCCCGAAACAACGACTCCACGTTACTAAGCACCCTTCAAATAGCAAGTTTGCTTGAAGAAATAATTTTTTTGATGGCTCGATTTTGGTCTTGAATTTCTAGGGAGATGGCCGAATAGCCCTTCTCTTCTTCTCCAAATAAGATGACTAAGTCATCTTTTAAAACACAAGTATTAACCATCCATGTGGCCATGGCCCACACCAAGGTGGCCGGCCACATGGTGCCTTATTTTTTATTTTATTTTTGTTGAATTTTCAACTTTCCAAAAATAGAATACTTTCCAAAAATGGAATTTGACTCTAAATGTTTCCTTAACATTTTCATACCAATAAAATCATACACAACTTAAGCCTTTAAAACATACAAAAGTCTCTACTTCGTATCTCGGGATAGTCTTGTCCCCAGCTTATCGTAATTCACTCAAGTTGTCCCGTTGTTCAAAATACGGGATATAACAGTATCTACGAGTCCTAAAGTTCTATTTGATATGTTCTCGAACGACGTTCGAAAGAAACTTGATTTGACTATCGCTTTGTTCTTGTTAAAATAATGGTTCATTTGATTATTCTATCGAGTCTTTGAAAGTGTTTTAAACTGCATATAGTTGCTCACGACTCTGCTCGTGCATTACGTTATCACATCCTTCACTGAGTCCCGGGCCGGTTATGTTTCATGCGCACTATGATATATTCCGGAGTATGATGTGTCCGGTTCGCCGAGCTCTCGCTAGAGGGCCGGGTACCGAGTATATTTGGCATTATGATGTGTTATGATGTGTGACAGGGATATGGAGATATGAAACCTTCTGGAGTATGATATGTTATGGCGCCAATGTCGGAGGGCGACCATAGTTCTAAGAGCCCATGCATGATTTGTGTTTTATGAGTAAGCATTTTAATATTTTCGATATTGCATTTACTTTCGTACTTGGTTTTGATTATGATCTTGTTACTATATTCCTCGTTTTGCATACTCGCACATATTCCGTACCGACCCCTTTCTTTGGGTCGCATTTCATGCCGCGCAGTACAAACACTTATTTGGATGACCCACCGGCTTAGGATTCCGGTTCAGCTGTTTTGGAGCGCTCCCTTGTTCTGGAGCCTATACTTTGATCCAGCTTCTGTTATTGCATATGTGTATATGTTTATTCACGGGTACGGCGGGGCCCTATCCCGTCATATGATTCTGTTATTATTCTTAGAGGTTTGTAGACATGCATGAGTGGGTTGTGGGTAATCTTTGTTCAGTTGTGTCTGTGGGATTTGTGATCTGGACGTCCCCCTATACTATGATAGCCTTATCGGCTTATATGTGACATTATCTGCTGGATTGTGTCACACCCTAATTTCTGTTTGGGCGTGATGGGCACCCGACCCTTATTTAGGGCCGAGCGAACCCGCTGACTCACATAATACTCATAATCACGCTAGCTCTCAAATCATGACAAAAATACACAATGAAAGTTTTTCAAAGAACAATATGCTTTTTTTCCCTTTCTCAAATCAAATAAAATCTGTAACATATAAAACTTATAATACAATGCGTAATAGTACATCAGCTTACATAGCAGCTTACGTAACCGACATCTTATACCCACGACACTGTCTGCAAAGTCTCTAACACTGAACATGAAACCATAACATAATACTCTGACTCGGCAGCACTCCGGAGAAAATGGAGCTCGCCAATCCCGCTGGAACATCTTTTGCTAATATCTTCACTCTCACTGGTGTACTCGCGTGGCATGAAACGCGACCCCCGAAGAAAAGGGTCGACGAATATGTACTTGAGTATGTAAAGCGTGAAATACAGTAAGCGGGATCATACTGAAGTAAAGAGTACCAAAAATCATAAGACTTGCCTTTGAAAATACATATCGTGCATCTCAATGTCATAAATTTATCATATAAACATATGGCGTGTCCCGGCCCTCTATTGAGGGACTCGGTGCATAAAATCATAATATGCATATATAAAGTATACATGTAACGTGCCCCGGCCCTCTAATGAGGGACGCGGTAAATAAAATCATGTCATCATCATGTATGCATGCATAAATATATATATATATATACATATACCGTACCCGGCCCTCTAGTGAGGAACTCGGTGAATAGCGTGTCCCGGCCCCGCTAGCAAGGGACTCGGTATGCCATCCTGGCCGCCATCCCCATATCATCACATCATCATATACCGTACCCGGCCCTTTCGGGACTCGGTGGATCATCATATCATTATATACCGTATTCGGCCCTCTAGTGAGGGACTCGGTGAACAATGCAAAGGAATGTGCACAAATACGTGCCGGCCCGAGACTCGGTGAAAGACATATTGAGCTTGCACGAGCAGAGTAGTGAGAAACCATATGCACATAAATCATTCCATGGACTCAATGAAGTAATCTCATCGAAGCGTCATTTGAAAGTCCGGACAATGGTTATATCAAATAGCTTTCGGACATTACTCGGAAACATATCATATATCGTAAGCATATCAAAGTGTCGTAGAGATCATAGCCATACATCAAATCAATTCGAGCCGTCTCGGAAAGTTACAAACATTATTCACTTTAGGACTTTCTACAAACATATCGAAGCGATCCGAGCCTTTCTGTGAAAGTTACGGACGTTCGTAGTTTCGGAATCGTTTAAGAACAAAACCATTTTGAAAACAAAACCTTTATGCAACTTTTGAAATTTAATCATACAAGTGACATAAGGACCATGATTTGACCACATTAAGAATACAAATATCAAGAAGCCAATAAGATTCATAAACATGCTCGGATCACCAGAATAGAGTTACCTCGAGATTCGTGTCATAACTTACTTTCAACTAAGACATGCCAAAGAAAGAAAGGTTGAGCTTTACATACCTTAGCCGCTTCCTAAGCTAATCCAAACTTACGTCTCGACTTCTCACGATCTACAATAATGTCATTAGGTATCAACCATTAGCCATAATACTTGAAAATCCAATTCCAAATTGACACTTTGTCTACAAAAATTTCGGCAAAGATTCCCCTATAACTTCAACATCCCCGAGAATTCAACTCGGCCAAATCACAACAACCAACCCAACAACCATACTAACAATATCCATAAGTGATTCAAAACGCATTCTAACATTAATAATTTCTTTCTACACAATTCGACAACATTTCATTTATATTCAAATAAACTACATACGATCAATTCAATACCAATGCTCACATAATCATTTACTCATTCGTATTCAAACAAGGTTTAAGAACGCTTCGGACAATCCACAAAATATTCAAGACAATCCACCCCTTCCACCCGAAACTTCCAAATGCCATAAGAACATCAACAATACATTTCTTTCTTTCAAATTCATAAACTATATCAACAATTCCATACGTTAACATTATCATTTTCATCAATTCAAACAACTATATCAAAATTGCATTATGTTCTAAATCAGCCCACAACAATTACGACTTCCATTTGAGTCATCAAACCTCCACTTTCATTACATAATCCACAACAAACAACAACTACAATACCAAGTAACCTTAATTCATCATTCTTACTTATCACAACATACATACGGCCAAAACACCATACACGGCTCAACATTTCCATGCAAGATTCCATGACTCTCATTCATTTCTACACACTTCAACATGTACAAATCATCCACAACACATGAAGAGAAAAATGAAACTTACCTTTTCCCTTCAATTCCTCTTCTCGGCTAGGACCCTCCATAGCTAAAACGAATGGTTTCCTTGTTCCAACAACTACTCCACGTCGACGAGGACCTTCCAATTAGTAGGAAAGCATGAAGAAAATAATTTTCTTGACCAAGCTTCCATGGCTCTGGTGGCCGAACTCTCTCTTCTCTCTCTTTCTTTTCTTTCTCTTGAGTTTTCTAGGCTTTGCAAAATGATGAATATGTCTCATGTCTTCATCACTTATACATATATATATAGCCATAGGCACATGGCCGGTCATGTGCACTTTTTTTCCCTTTTTTTTTCTTTTCCAATATTTCTCCAATTTTCTAGAAATTTCTAAGGTTGATGAATATGTATTGCATGATCATAAATTATACATGTATAAATATGAAGTGAACACATGGTCCCCCTTTATGGCTTAAAACAATTGGCCAACATATGGGTGGGGCCCACGGCCACCTTGGCTTTTTGGCTACTTCATGAAAAATTTTCCCAACTCTTAACCTCCAATTTTTTCTTATTCCGAATTTACCCTTAATTCTCCATACCAAATAAAAAGACAAATAAACAACTTATGCATTCTTTAACAAAACTGAAAAAAATATAACCTTGTCCTTAACTTTCCGCCATTAACTCGGAATATCCCAATGTATGAAATACGGGATATAACATCCTTCCCCCCTTTAGAACATTCGTCCTCGAATGTTCAACTAGTCCTGCGGGGTCTCATAAGCACCTCGGGAAGGCTCCTTTTATAGTTATCATATGCAGTCTATTCATCAATCCGCGCAACCCATTTAGGAATTTAGATTGCTTATTCTTCACCTCTTCTTCAGCTTCCCAAGTCGTCCCTGTCACACCCTAATTTCCGGTAGGGCATGATGGGCACCCGACCCTTACTTAGGGCCGAGCGAATCCGCTGACTCTCGTCATACTCATAATCATACTGGGCCCGCAAAACATGACATAAGCACATAACGAAAAAATTTCGGAAAACAAACATGTTTTTCATCTTTTTCAAATCAAACAAAATCTGCGATCGTATGAAATCTGTAATATAATGCATAATAATACACCGGCTTACATAGCCGCTTACAAACTGACGTCTTATACACACGACACTGTCTGCAAAGTCTCTACCATAACTTCGGATACCATACAAAATCACTCTGATTCGGCAGCATCCGGAGGATTTGGAGCTCGCCAATTCAGCTGGAACATCTTCTGCTAACATCATCTATTCATCTGAGGGTACCTGCGCGGCATGAAACGCAGCCCCCGAAGAAAGGGGGTCAGTACGAAATATGTACTGAGTATGCAAAGCATGAAATACAGAAAACGAAGTCACAACCGAAGTCAGGAGTACAAAAAGTGCACAATAGCCAGAATACCAAGGTACTTGCATCTGAAACGCAAATCGTACATCAGAGGTACAAAAGACACATATACTAATCCGAATGCCAAAATGCTTATTTCCGAAATACAAATCATACATATACATACCGTAGCACATCACAACATCATAACTTATCATATGAGCTGACTTTAACCGATGTGGGATTCGCCTAAACCAATGTGGGATTTGCCTAAACCAATGTGGGATTTGCCTAAACCAGTGTGGGATTTGCCTAAACCAATGTGGGATTTTGCCTCATCATTGGGTTTGCCCCACCATTGGGTTTGCCCCACCACTGGGTTTTCCCCACCACTGGGTTTGCCCCACCATTGGGTTTGCCCCACCACCGCCCGATACCCGTCTTAGAATTATATTCCAGAATCCATACACATAACATATAACGTAGCATATATACCCAGTACCCGGCCGAAAGGGGCTCGGCGTACCGGACACATCATAACACTATAATATATACGCGGTTCCCGGCCGAAAAGGGGCTCGGCAAACCGGACACATCATACTTCAGAATACACATCATACCTCGTAATACGTGCGATAGTGCGTACGATAACATAACCGGCCGGACTTGGCGAAAAATGTAACCACGTAATACACGAACAATCGTGAGTAACCAAATACAGTTCAAAACATTTTCCCAGACTCAATAGGTTAATCAAAACGAACCATCGTTTATAAGCCAAAACAGTAGTCAAATCAGATTTTCTTCCGAATAGCACTCGGGAACATATCAAACCGAACTTCAGAAATCATAGTCACGTATCAAAATCACTTACATAAAAATCCTTAATTCAAACTCAATCGATTAATATATAATCATACTCGGGGGTCGGAAAGGTAGTCATATTAAGTTCTTTTCAAAAAGTCGTTAGCACTATACAAAGAAAAGTCGCGGGACCCACGGACGAGCGTCAACCCAATCCGGGCCCGCCTATGGAAATCATAGTCATTATATGTCATACAATCATTTACGAGCATATCAAGGCCATCCGGTTCTGTCTGTGAAAGTTACGGACGTTCGTAGTTACAAAACTCTTTTGAAAACAAAACTTTTTCTGCAACATTTGAAAGCCAATCATACAACGACATATAAACCATAGCTTGACCATATAAAGGTGCCAACATCAATAAGCAAATAAGCATCGTAAACATGCTCGGATTTACGAATAGAATTTCCCCCGAAGCTCACAACATATCATAACTTAGCCATATCTAAGACATGCCCAAAGAAGGAAAGGTAAGCTTTACAAACCTCATTTGCTTCCTAGGCTAATCCAAACTCAAATCTCGGCTGCTCAAAATCTACAATAAGGTCATTAAGTACCAAACATTAGCCATAAGCACTTAAGAATCCAATCCCAAGCCATCACTTTATTTACAGAAATTTGGGCAGCATTTCCCCTATAAGTTCAACAACCCCGAGAATTCAACTCGGCCAATATTACCAACAACAATACAAACAACCATTCCAACAACATCAATAATGAATTCGAAACGCATTCTAAAATTAGTAACTCTTTTATACAATTCGACGATATTCCATTTTCATTCAAATCAACTTCATACATTCAAACCAACATCAACATTCATATTCAAGTACTAATCCAAACCATTTAAACAAGATTCAAGAACATTCGGACAAACCACAAAATATTCAATTTAGCCCATCCATACACCAAACAATCCGAAACCTCCAAGTTCAAGAAAACAATCAACAATACATTTCTTCCTTCCAAATTCATCAACTACACCAACAATCCACATTTTAACAACATCATCTTCATAAATACAAGAAACTATATTTAATTCACATTAGCTTTCAAAACAGCCCACACACGATTGTAACCTCAATTTGAACCATTAAACTTTCCTTCGCATCATTGAATCCACATCACAACAATCCAAAACACTAAATAAAATTTAGTCTTCACTTCTACACTACACTACACATACACGGCCACAACACAATAATTACAACTTTAACTTGAATCATTCAATACCTTCATTCCCATCACATAATCCATGACAACAACAACCAAGATACTAAGTAAAATTAATTCTTCACCCCTACACCATACAACATGTACACGGCCAAACATCAACATTCATATTTTTATGAATTTCATTCATTTCTACACTCCACAACATACACAAACATCCATAACACATAAAAATAAGATTGAGCCTTACCTTTTCTCTTATCTTCACACTTGGCTAGACTTGAGAACTTCAAGAACAAACACTTACTTGCTCCAACAATCATCCCATGTTGATAAGGACCTTCCAATTGGTAGGAATGCTAGAAGAAAAATAATTTTTTTGTCAAGATTTTTGGTCATCCATTTTTCTCTCTCATGGCCGAATGGCCCTTGATTTTTTTTTCTCCAAGGTTCTCAACTCTTCTAAGGGATGAAAATGATAAATAATGACTGAATTAGTCATCTTTCTACATATATAAATCACACAAGTGTACCATGGCCCACACCCACACATGGCCACATATGGCCATTTTCATGAAATATTATCTTTCCAAAATTTCACTTCTAGCCCTTACTTTTCATGAAATGCTTAACTTCCCATAATTCACTTTTGACCCCAAATTTTTCTTATTCCAATTTTACCCTTAACGCTCCATGCCAATGAAAAGATGAATATGCAACTTATGCACCTTTAACAAAATCAAAAGAAATTACAACCTTGTCCTTAACTTATCATGACTAACTCGAATTATCCCAATGTACCAAAATACGGGATATAACATCCTTCCCCCCTTTAGAACATTCATCCTCGAATGTTCAACTAATCGCATAGGTCTTGCGTGAGGATCTCTGGGGCTTCCTTTATTACCATAGCACGCAATCTCTTCTACCAATCATATCTCTTTTTTCTCTTAAACTTTTCCTTCTTGTAATTCCCTTTGCTCAACTTGTAACATTCTAGGCACATTATCTCGTGTCATTTTTTTATCTTACACTTGCATCTCTCGCACTCACTTCCCCCTTTAGGGGCATACTTATACTATCACCCGATTATATTTTGCTCTATTCCCGTATTTCCGCCTCACTTAGGCGGCACTTTTATTCCGACATTTTGATCCTTTTGCCTTTCATTTACTCACTTTCTTTTTTCCCCAAATATCATTATGTTGACACTTTCCAAACTTAACCCCCCCTTTTTTTTTCTTTTCCGGCCAACCTCTTCTAAATCATCTCTTAATATCACAAACCCTTTCCAAATTCTTTTTACCATATCGGTATCGACCTCCGATTACCATTACCATCAATTCAGCTATTAACTTATTTTTCAAAATCAGCCATACTTGCAACTTGGCCAAATCTTACCCTTACTATTGACACAACCTTTCAAAGCATATCACAGACCCATATCTCATTCTCTCTTTATTTCTGGGAAAATTTCGGCAGAGTTTCCTCTATATTTCTTACTATCTCAAAACCTCGCACGCAGAAATACCAACAATGCCTCACGGGCAACATACATATATACATATCATATCATATCACGTATCCTCATATGGCTCCAATATCCATCAACGGTCCGAAAAAATAATGGATTTACCTTATATGCTTAACACGACCACACGTGTTACACTTTCCTTTTCACTTTCCAACTTTACATTTCAATCGTACGTCAATACCTTACCCGACATGTATCTTTCATACCTTTACTTACCTGCGTGCTTTGTAACTTCCAACATCATCAATCACTTTCTTCTATCGCTGCCATTCTTCTGCTGAAATCAAAGGTTAGTAAGAGAAATCTCATTCCCTATGACTTGGCTCTATGGCACGATCTCAGATATGAAAGAAGAGTAACCACCCTAGATGCCCCGTAGCCTCCTGTTTATAAGTGTGGCGCGCTACACACCATAAACAAGACTCTACTGGACACGACTTTGCGTACAACCCCTAGGACGAATCAAGCTCCGATACCAATTTGTCACACCCTTAATTCGATAGGGTGATGGGCACCCGACCCTTATTTAAGGCCGAGCGAACCCACCGACTCACGTAATACTCACAACCAAATCGGGCCCGCAAAACATGACATAAGTACATAATGAAAAAAAAAATTTCTTCCAAAACAAACATGCCTTTCATCTTTGTCAAATCAAATAAAACTAGCATCGTATGAAATCTATAAACATATGAAGTTCGTAGCATAAGGCATAATAATACATCGGCTTACATAGCCGCTTACGAAATCGACATAACATACACACAACACCGTTCGCAAAGTCTCTACCATAACCCGGATACCATACAAAAATCACTCGACTCGGCAAGATCCGAGGAAATGGAGCTCGCGAATTCCAGGCCGGAACATCTTCTCGCTAACATCATCTATTCATCCGAGGGTACTGGCGCGCGGCATGAAACGCATCCCCCCGAAGAAAGGGGTCGTACGAAATATGTACCGAGCATGTAAAGCATGAAATACGTAAAAACGAAGTCACAACCGAAGTCGGAGTACGAAAGTGCACAATAGCCGAATACCAAGGTACTTGCATATCCGAAACGCAAATCGTACATCAGAGGTACAAAAGACAAATATACTAATCCGAATGCCAAAATGCTTATTTCCGAAATACAATCATACATATACATACCGTAGCACATCATAACATCATAACTTATCATATGAGCTGACTTTAACCGATGTGGGATTCACCTAAACCAATGTGGGATTTGCCTAAACCAATGTGGGATTTGCCTAAACCAATGGGGATTTGCCTAAACCAATGTGGATTTGCCTAAACCAATGTGGAATTTTGCCTCATCATTGGGTTTGCCCCACCACCCCACCACCGGGTTTGCCCCACCATTTGCCCCGCTCCCACCACCGCCCTCCGCATCCATTCCATAACATATAATGATCATATTCCGTAATCCATACATATAACATATAACAGCATATATATACACGATTATTCGACGAAAAGGGGCTCGGTGTACCGGACACATCATAATCCGAATACACATCATACTTCGAATACAACATAGTACGCACGATAACATACCGGCCCGGGACTTGGCGAAAAATGTAACAACAGAATACACGAACAGAATCATGATGTAACCAAATACAGTTTAAAACATTTTCAAAGACTTAATAGGTTAATCAACACGAACCATCATTTATAAGCCAAAACAGTAGTCAAATCAGATTTTCTTCCGAATATCACTCGGAACATATCAAACCGAACTTCGAAACCATAGTCACGTATCAAAATCAATTACATAAAAATCCTTATTTCAGACTCAATCGATAAATATATAATCATACTCGGGGGGTCGGAAAGGTAGTCATATTAAGTTCTTTTCAAAAAGTCGTTAGCACTATACAAAGAAAAGTCGCGGGACCCACGGACGAGCGTCAACCCAATCCGAGCCCGCCTATGGAAATCATAGTCATTATACGTCATGAAATCATTTGCGAAGATATCAAAGCGATCCGAGCCTTTTCTTGAAAGTTACGGACGTTCGTAGTTACAAAACTCTTTTGAAAACAAAACTTTTTCTGCAACATTTGAAAACCAATCATACAAAGACATATAAACCATAGCTTAACCACATTAGGATGCCAACATCAAGAAGCAAATATAAATCATAAACATGCTCGGGCTTTACGAATAGAATTACCCCCGAAGCTCATAACATATCATAACTTACTTGCGTCTAGGACATGCCAAAAGAAAGAAAGGTAAGCTTTACATACCTCGCTTGCTTCCTAAGCTAATCCAACTCAAGTTTCGGCTTCTCAAAATCTACAACAATGTCATTAGACACCAAACATTAGCCATAAGCACTTAAGAATCCAATCCCAAACCATCACTTATTTATAGAAATTTGGGCAAAGATTTCATAAATCCAACGACCCCCGAGAATTCAACTCGGCCAAATATCCAACAACAATACCAACAACCACATCAACAATATCAATAAGCAATTCCGAACGCATTCTAACATTTGTAACTCCTTTCTACATAATTCGACGACATTCATGCATATTCAATTCAACTTCTTACATTCAAACTAATATCAACGATCGCATATTCAAATACCAATCCAAAACCATTCGAACACGATTCAAGAACATTTCCAACAATCCGCACAATATTTCAAACGATCCAATTAATGCTCTACTCCACCCGAAACCTCAAATTTCCATAAGAATAACAACAATATATTTTCTTCCTTCCAAATTCATAAACTACATTAATAACCACGTATTACAATATCATTCATGTAATTGCAAGAAACTATATTACCAATATACTAACTTCTACATTAACTCACAAACGGTCCCAATTTCAACATGTATCATCTAATACTTTCATTTTGATCACATAACCCACAACACAACAATCAAATTACACTAAATAAAATTTGTTCATTCCTTGCCAAACAACACAACCCATATTCGGCCACCACAACCAACCCACAACTTTCATGAATTTCATTCGTTTCTACATCACATATTCCATAACAACAACAACTAAAATACTAAATAACATTAGTTCACTACTCCTACACCATACACACACACACACAGCCAACCTTCCCCAAACGTAATTTCATGGTTTCCTTCATTTCTACATATCACAACATGTACCAATCATCCATAAACACATAAAGAAGATTAAACCTCACCTTTTCTCTTCAACTTTTCCTCTCGGCTAAGCTTCCCAATTGCACAAACGATGTTTTTCTTGCTCCAACAACCCTTCCATGTTGACAAGGACCTTCCAATTGATATGAAAGCTTGAAGAAAATAATTTTTCTTGACCAATTTATGATCCTCCATTTTTTTCATCTTGGCCGAATGGCCTTCTCTTGGCTCTCCAAGTTTCTTGAACTTTCTCAAGTGTGGAAGATGACTAATTAGTCATCTTATAATACCATATATAATTAATACATGTGGCCTAGGGCCCACACCTCACACATGGCCACATATGGCCATTTTCATGAAATAATTAGTTTCTAAAATTTCACTTTTAGCCCTTAATTTTCATGAAATGCCTAACTTTTCATAATTCACTTTTGACCCCAAATTTTTCTTATTCCAATTTTACTCTCAACACTCCATGCCAATGAAAAGATGAATATGCAACTTATGCACTTTTAACAAAATCGGAAGAAATTACAACCTTGTCCTTAACTTATCATGACTAACTCGGATTATCCCAATGTACCAAAATACGGAATATAACAGCGACCCTCCGGTTGGGTCGTGACAATTTATGAAGAATGGGCTAGATCCATGAGGACACCCTAAGAGCAAGAAAGAAGTTTGGCCTCGTCGATAGTACAATCAAGAAGTCAACAAGAGTCCCCAGACTTGGAAGATTGGTAGTACAATCAAGAAGTCGGCTATAGTCTAATTTGATCCGGGTTCTACATATTCTTATGTGTCTATTTATTTTGCTTCGGGTCGGGATATGATGTGTGAGTCACTTTATGCCCCTGTTAGAGTTTCTACTCCTGTTGGGGATTCTGTAGTTGTGGATCGGGTGTATCGATCTTGTGTTGTGACCTTGATGAGGTATGATACTTGGGTTGATTTGATGATCCTAGACATGGTAGACTTTGCTGTGATCTTAGGTATGAGTTGGTTGTCCCCTTATCATGCGATCTTGGATTACCATTCCAAGACGGTTACATTAGCTATGCCAGGAATTCCTAGGTTGGAATGGAAGGGTACGGTTAGTTCAGCACCGAAGAGAGTAGTATCCTATCTCAAGGCTCGACGGATGGTTGAGAAGGTGTGTTTGGCCTATTTAGCCTATGTCTCTAGACACTAGCGTTGATAATACTTCACTTGAGTCGGTGTCGGTGGTTAGAGAGTTTCTCTAGGTGTTCCCACTGATTTACCCGATTTTCCTCCAGATTGTGACATTGATGTTTGCATTGACTTAGAGCCGGGGACTAAGCCCATTTCTATTCCTCCTTATCGGATGGCTCCCGTTAAGTTGAAAGAATTGAAGGAGAAATTGCAGGAAATGTTGAGCAAGGGATTCATTAGACCTAGTGTTTCCCCTTGGGGTGCTCTGGTGTTGTTTTTGAAGAAGAAGGATGGGCCCATGAGGATTTGCATCGATTATCGGCTTCGATTGAACAAAGTCACAATCAAGAACAAGTATCCCATTCCTCAGATTGGTGATTTATTTGACCACCTTCAGGGTGCATCAGTCTTCT
Source organism: Lycium ferocissimum (assembly GCF_029784015.1). Taxonomy (NCBI): domain Eukaryota; kingdom Viridiplantae; phylum Streptophyta; class Magnoliopsida; order Solanales; family Solanaceae; genus Lycium; species Lycium ferocissimum. Next base: position 18,670 of record NW_026715716.1, on the reverse strand, counting down.
CTAAGATTTATTTGAGATCCGGTTATCACCAGTTGAAGATTAGGAAGGAGGATATTCCTAAGACAACTTCAGGACCCGCTATGGTCATTATGAGTTTCTAGTCATGTCTTTTGGGCTGACTAACGCCCCAGCAACTTTTATGCATTTGATGAACGGTGTCTTCATACCATATTTGGATTATTTTGTGATTGCATTCATCGATAATGTCGTGATATACTCTCGTAGTAGAGCAGAGCACGAGTAGCATTTGAGGATTGTGCTTGAGATCTTGAAGCATAAGAAGTTGTACGCCAAATTTTCGAAGTGTGATTTTTGGCTCAGTTCTGTGGCGTTCCTTGGGCATGTGGTGACTAAAGATAGCATTATGATAGAGGCGGTTCGTGATTAGGTTAGGCCTACTTCAGTTATCAAGATTCGGAGTTTTGTTGGTCTCGCCAGCTACTATCGGTGTTTCGTAGAGGGATTTTCAGCTATAGCATCTCCTTTGACCAGATTGACCTAGAAGAATGTACCTTTTCAATGGTCAGATGAGTGTGTGGTGAGCTTTTAAAAGCTCAAAACTTTATTGACCGCAACCTCAATTTTGATTCTTCCCGTGGAGGGAGAGGGCTTTCCCGTATATTGTGATTCTTCGTGGATTGGCCTTGGGTGTGTTCTGATGCAGAAAGGGAAGGTTATAGCTTATGCTTCGAGGCAGTTAAAGGTGCATGAGAAGAACTACCCCACTCATGACTTTGAGTTGGCGGTGGTGGTCTTTGCATTGAAGATTTTGAGGCACTATCTCTATGATGTGCATTGTGAGGTGTTTAATTTTCAACCAGAAGGATCTAAATTTGAGGCAACGGAGGTGGTTGGAGTTTCTCAAGGATTATGACATGTCCATTCTTTATCATCCGGGCAAGGCCAATGTGGTGGCGGATGCCTTGAGTCGAAAGGCGATGAGTATAGGTAGCCTTGCATGCCTACAGGTTGGAGAGCGACCTTTGGCTATGGATGTTCAGGAAGGGCCAATGGCATGGTTAGACTTGATATTTTGGAACCTGGGATGGTTCTGGCTTGTGTGGAAGCACGGTCTTCCTTATTGGAGCAGATTAGAGCCCAGCAGTTTTATGATGCAAAGTTGTGCCAAATTCAAGATAAAGTATTAAAGGGAAAGGCAAGGGAGGCAAGACTTGATGATGAGGGAATTTTGAGAATCAAGGGTCATGTATGTGTACCTCAGGTTGGGGAATTGACCAGGTTGATCATGGAGGAGGCTCATAGCTCGAGGTTTTTTATTTATCCGGGAGCTAAAGAGATGTATCGGGGTTTGAAACAGCATTACTGGTGGTGTAGCATGAAGAGGTATATTGCAAAATTTGTGTCTCGATGTTTGAATTGTCAGCAGGTGAAGCATGAGCACCAAAAGCCTGGTGGGATTTCTCAGAGGATACCCATTCCCGAGTGGAAGTGGGAGCGGATCGCTATGGATTTTGTGGTAGGTTTACCACGGACTTTGGGAAGGTTTGATGCTATTTGGGTAGTTGTGGATCGTTTGACCAAGCCAGCTCATTTCATACCCATTCAGACTACTTACAACTCCAAGAAGCTGGATAAGATCTACATTCGAGTGGTAGTTCGTTTGCATGGAGTGTCCATCTCTATCATTTCAAATCGCGGGACTCAGTTCACATCTCATTTCTAGCGGATATTACAGAAGGAGTTGGTTACTCGGGTGGAGCTTAGTACAAGATTTCACCCTCGATCGATGGTTAATGTGGCCAGTGATTGTGACTATTCGTGTCCCCGAAGATATGTTGCGGGCTCGTGTGATTGATTTTGTGGTCATTGGGACCGTGCTTTCTTGCTTTTCGCGAAGAGTTTGCTTATAACAACAGTTATCATTCGAGCATTGAGATGGCACCATTTGAGGCGTTGTATACTGGGAGATGTCGTTCCCCGATTGGTTGGTTTGATGCTTTTGATGTAAGACCTTGGAGTACAGAATTATTGCTAGATTCATTAGACAATGTTAAGCTGATTCAGGAGAGGCTTTTTATAGCCCAGAGCAGATAGAAGAGTTGTGCGGACTGGAAGGCTCATGACTTAGAATTCATGGTTAGTAAGCGGGTATTGCTCAAGGTTTTAGCCATGAAGGGTGTAATGAGGTTTGGAAAGAAGGGCAAGTTTAGCCTTAGGTACATTGGTCCATTTGAGATCGGTCAGCGCATTGGTGAGGTAGCTTATGAGTTGGCTTTGCCTCCTGGTTAATCGGGTGGTCATCCAGTGTTTCATATTTCCATGCTCAAGAAGTATCATTCGGATGGCTCTCACAAGAGTCAGTGGGATTCGATGTTTTGACCGTAATTTGAATTATGAGGAGAAGACTTTACCGTCTTGAAGCCAGACGGTTACAAGTTGAGGTCCAAAGAGATTTCTTCAAGAAGGTTTAGTGGAGGCATCGCTCGGTTGAGGAGGCGACCTGCGAGACCGAGCTAGACATGTGTATGAGATAAACTCAGCTTTTCGACGATTCAGGTATATCCTTTCTCTTTCATGTTCGAGGACGAACATGTGTTTAAGTGGTGGATAATGTAACACCCCTTAAGTTGTTTTGACTATTTTGCTATTTTGCCTATCCCTGTGGACCCTGCCCCTAGTTTCTGCGAGGGCATTTGACTTCTGGGGATGAGTGGCATGACTTCCTAGGCTTTCAGATGTATTTGGAGTGAGAAAATGGAGTTTTTGAGAATTCTTAAGTGCTGGGTTGACTAAAATTACCATCAGGGGTAAATGAGCCTTTTTGGGGTTTTCATCAATTCCATTAGGTCCGTAATGTCGATTATAACTTGGAGAGTAGTTGGTTCGGTTCCTGAGAGACTCGGGGGCATTTTGGTATTTTGGTTAGAAAATTAGTTTTTGGGCGTTCGGGGTTGACTGGCTCAAGATGATCCCTTTTTAAAATTTTGAGGGCGCGGATGAGTTCGAAGCGTGTTTCTAGAGTGGTTTGCATACTTGGTTTATACCCGGGAGGTTCCGGATAAGACTCGAGATTTCGGGGCAAATGAATGACACACCAAATTTTGCTGGTGTCTGATGCGTCGCATCTGCCGTACTTGTCCCGCAGATGCGTGGTCGCTTTTGCAGTTCTATGTCCGCATCTACGGTCCTGAGGGATTTAATGAGATTCCTCAGACTTGAGGGAAAGGGCGCAGGTACGAGGCTGTATTTGCGAGCCCTTGGCCGCATCTGTGAGATCGCTGGGCAGGAATCAGATATTTAATTCTAACTTCGAACCTAGACCTTCAATTCTCATATTTTTCACTTAGAAGCTCGGTTCTGGGAGCCTTGAAGAGATTGTGCAAGGATCATCTTGTGGGTAAGATTATAACCATCTATTTATGATTAACCTATAGTTTAGTAAAGCTTTTCATGCTAAGATTTTTTTATTTAAGAGAGGTAAATTAGGGATTTCAAACCCTAGGCTTAAATTAGGATATTCTTCAATTAAGCATGATTTAGTGGATGGATTTGATTGATTTTTGGTATCTAGGTTCTATAGATCATGGGTTGATTAATTTTGGAATCGATTTCCTATTTTGCCCTTTTTGACTTGGAATCCTATTTTGGGTATCGTTTTGGGTCCGAATTTATTCTAGGTGAATATGGGTACCGATAGACTCGTGTTCTAATGTATAGTCCATATTTGACCAGATTGGGACCATTCAGAGGCTGTACAAAAAGGCAAGCAGGCTTTGTGATTCAAACTCCTATTTCCAAGAAAGTTGAGACTTTGTACCTTATATAGAGCGTCGTGGTTAGTCTAAATGAGCCTAATTAAGAGGGATAATGGGGTTACTAAGGGGTCTCTATACTGTGAGGCGACGATCACTTGTATCGGCAATGCGCGTTTAGATATGTTAATTGTGTACTTAAATTGTATAATCGGTCTGAAAGCCATACTTTGGGCACTAGTTGGTAGATAGTACGATCCTATGGATCCGTGATTGGGGTCTGAAGCTCGTACTTTCTATATTTTGATTACATGCTTGTCTTATTTGATATGTGTGTGGTACATCACTTCTAAATAATCGTTAAAAGTGAATTTGAAGCTAAGGTGGGACCTTTATGACTTATGCTAATCTATATGGAATCTTCGTTGCATATTCCTGCTTTTTGTTGTGTTGCATGTCATATTCATGCTTATTTTGTATCTCATGCCTATTATTGTTAAGGATGTAATTGTGGGTCGGGAACAACTGGTTTCAGATGGAGTGATGAGGATTTTTGAGTCATTTGGCTAAGAGACAGGTATATGGAGCCTATGGGGCTAAGCTATGAGATTTGGAGCCTAATGTGGCTAAGGACCCGATGTGATATGGGAGATCTAGAATTTCGGGTGGTATATGGACCTCGCGAATCCCCCATGGGTCACTATTCATTAATGTTCTAACGTGTATGCACCGGGTGATGGAAAGAAAGGCCTTGCATTTCATTAATGCATTCATACTTTAATTGTTGTCGATGATTCTTGTTGATTGAACTGTTTTGGATTGTTTATTGTCTTTGTGGGCCAAATACTTGATCTTTCGTGTTATAATGTATCTCAGACTAGTGGTGGCTAAGTGTAGTGGTGGTATTCGAGATGTTATATCCCGTATTTTTGAACGTCGGATTATTTGTAAGCTGAGGTGGGGCCCACACGTTAAGATTTTTTTTTTTTTTTTTTGGAACATGTGACAAGTTATATGAATCACATATGTAAAGTTAAACACAACTCATGAAGGACCCTTGGGCCAAATCAAAGTGGAAGCCCTCCAAACGAATATTTTTAAGAAAACGTTTTCGGGTGACCTGACGTTGAGGGGCAAAAACGGTATTATAAGTTTGGAATTTGGAAAAATACCGAGAAATAGAAGTTGTAGATAATTGAATTAGCTTTCCAACCATAGGTCGTGGGTTCTAGGTGACGTCGGTACAAGGAGATATGAACGTTTTTAAGGTCGAAAGGGTCAGTGGGCTAGGCCCACTCCTGGGCCCAACCGGGTTAGGCCCATGACCCATGTTATTTAAGTGATATTTCATCCCTTCCCTCCTCATTTTAAGACCTGGAACAACCAGAAAATTCTGGAGAGATAGAGAAAAAAGGCCTTGGAGAAGAAAAACCAATTTTGACCAAAATCCGAGCGCCGAATCCCGAAGCCCATGAAGGGAAAAGTGTTGTACGCTGCGTTGTCTTCAATTTGAGCTAAAAATCAACCAAGGAGGAGAGTGATAACATGGTGGCTGCCTACTTAAGGTAATATGAAGGTTCCTTTTCATTGTTAACAAGTTTATTTAAAGATTTAACGGATTAGGACGGAAGAAATAGCGATATAAATTCGTTTGTTTCCGTGTTGATGTGGTAGCCGTATAGGGGCTGTTTTGGTGGGGTATGATGAGCTAATTTTATTTAGTATTTTGATTGTTGTTGTGTTGTGGATTTCATGTTGTTAAATGAAGATTTAATGGCTTGAAATAAAGTTGTAATCGTTAAGTGATTATGGAAGAAGTTAATATGACATTAGTATGGTTTCTTATAATTGTAGGAATAATGTTGCTAATATGTAGAATGTTGGTGTAGTTTATGAATTTGGAGGAAAGAAAATGTGTTGTAATTATTCTTGTTGGATTTGAAAGATTTGGGTAGTGTATGTGTTAGTTGAACCGTTTGAAATATTGTGCGGGTTGTCGAAGTGTTCTAGAATATTGTTGAATGGTTTCGGATTAGTATTTGAATGTGTGAACAATTGTGAATTGGATATAAATGAAATGTTGTTTGATTATGTAAAAGGAGCTACTAATGTTGGAATGTATTTTGAATAAATTGTTGAAGTTGGAGATATGATGGTTGGCATTGTTGTTGATAGTTTGGCCTACGAGTTAAATTCTCGGATTTGTTGTTGTAATTTTTGGCCGAGTTGGACTCTCGGGGATGGCGCATTTACAGGGGAAATGCTGCCAAAATTTCTGTAAGACAAGTGTTACTTCAAGATTCAACTCCTAAAAGCTTATAGTAATGTTTGGTAACTATGACCCTTTGTAGATTTTGGAGAAAAACGGGACTTGAGTTTGGACGAGCGAGAAAGGCGAATAAGGTATGTAAAGCTTCACCTTTTGTTCTCTTGGCATGTCCTAGGCATAATAGGTTTTGATACGAGCCTTGGGGGCGACTCTACTCCTAGGAATCCGAGCCGATTTGGCCCTTTTTCATTCAAAAGAATTGAATTAGATACTTTATGTTTTGTTGGAAAAATAGCTTAAACATTTATAACTCTCACAAATGGATCCGAATTACCTTGAGATTTACATAGGTGGCTCCATAAAGCCTAATGTTCATGATTTTACGTACGCCACCTCGACTTGCCGAGGTGGGCCCCCAATTTCCGAGATTTTTCCATGTTGACTTAATTGACTTATTTTGAGCGTTATGCAAGTACGACTTTTGACTAACTTCCGATTGTTAAAAAGTGATCATTTTGATTATTCCATTGAGTTCTATGATATATTTTGCCATGTACAAACGATCCCAAAGGTTTTGTCTTTGACATAACTCGTCGCAACTCCGAAAGGTATGACCTATGGCTATTGTCCGACTTCCTTTAAATGATCTATCGTCCGGATTGTTCTTTCGAGTCTTGGCAAACATTGTATATTTTATGTTGCATGTGGTTTCTCACTACTTGCTCGTGCGAGTCGCTATTACATCTTTCACGCGCGTCCCCGGCCGGACATGTATTCGTGCAATTCCACCGCATTATTCACGCGTCCCCTCACTAGAGGGCCGGGCATGTTATATACATATATATATACTTATGATGATGTGATGACGCGGGGAGGTGGCCGGATGGCATATGATGATTCCTTTCACCGCGTCCCTCACTAGAGGGCGGGCACGTTACATATATATACATGATGATTTTACTTACCGCGTCCCTCACTGAGGGCCGGGGCATGTTATGTATGCATATGTTCATGATGATTTCTTTAAATATGATACTCAGTCCATTAATGATTTTGAAAAGCATGATTTACGTTCAAGGTAAGTTTTATGAGTTCCGGTTACTGTACTACTTTTCTGTCCTCCTTATTTCCGTATGATCCGCTTTTGTGTTTACCGCTTTACATATTCGCACATATTTCGCATCGACCCCTTTCTTCGAGGGGTCGCGTTTCATGCCGCGCAGTACACCTGTGTGAGTCAAGATTTTAGTAGAAGACGTTTCGGGATTAGCTAGCTCCATTTCTTCCGTAGTGCCGCCGAGTCGATTATCATGTTATGGTTTCATGTTCGGGTTAGAGACTTTGCGGACGTTGTTGTGGGTATTAGATGTCGGTTATGTAAATGGCTATGTAAGCCGGTATATTATTATGCGTTGTGTTATAAGTTTCATATCTTGCCGCAAGATTTTATTTGATTTGAGAAAAGCAAAAAGCATATTATTCTTCGATAAATTTTTGTTATGTATAATTGTGTCATGATTTGAGAGTCGGCGTGAGTATGACTATTATGTGAGTCCGCGGGTTCGCTCGGCCCTAAATAAGGGTCGGGTGCCCATCACGCCCTAACGGAAATTAGGGTGTGACACGAGACCAGCCCTCGTCTCCGTTTTATCTAGGTAGGTCGACGATACTACTGAGTACTCGTTGTTTTTGTACTCACGCTACACTTGTTGCACCTTTTTGTGTCATTCGTATCCGGTACCAATGCTATTAGAGCGTTTGGTGGACATTGAGGAGATTACAATCGAGAGTTCTGGGTGAGCCACCATGGGATTCGTGGCACCAGATTCTCTTCTATCCTGTTTTATTGTCTATTCATTTCTAGATATTTTCAGTTACATTTCAAACTTGTATTATTCTATCTTAGTGATTTATTCTATCTTAGTGAGTTCCTGACTGTGATACCAGATTTGGGGATTTGATGTACCTTTAATTCCGCACTTTTGATTTATAAAGATTTTAAGACTTAAAAATGACTTGTAGGCTCTTTCCGCTTTATTATTATTCTCTATTCTTTTAATGATGAACTATCGGATGGCTTATCCGACTCCGGAGAGTTCGTGCCTCCACGACTAGTCAAATTGGGTCTTGACGAAATCGTGGCTTTTCCGTTCTAGGACGAAATCCTTACCGTGACCAAGGAAATAAAAAAGGAGACGAGAAAATCGGAGGAAAAGATGAGGACAAAGAACAACGGCAAAGGGGTGGACCGGTATCCGAGTCGTGGAAGAGGCAACTTTCGGAGCTAACACCGTGGTTGTCAAAAAAGAACTCAGTGGAGAACGAGGCCGGTGAACACGGGACGAGACCTCGCGGTTTGAGCGACGAGGTCGGAAGATCATGATTCACGTGTTTAATTCCCAAGGAATAAACTCGAACGTCAAGATGGATAGTAAGACTGAAAACTCATCCTTGATTATTGACTCCGGAGCTACCAATCATATGACAAGTTTGGAGAAATTGAGTGATCCGCGGGACATTTCTAAGTGTCCGGTTGGGCTTCCGGATGGAAGTAGCTTGGTGGCCACGAGAGAAGGAACAACCAGGCTAAATAATAGGATATAGTTGAAGGATGTCCTTTACGTTCTGAATTTAACATGTGATTTAATTTTTATGTCACAACTTGGTGATCATTTAGATTGTGATGTAAAATTTAACAAAATTATGTGTGCTATACAAGACTCCCACCATGAGGAAGCTACTTGGAACAGGTAAGCATCGAGGTGAACTTTACTATTTCCGAAATATCTTGCGGACTGACAAGCTATGAAGACGAAGGCGGTTGATTGGTTTGATCTTTGGCACAAGCAGTTGGTCATCCTTGACATAAGTAATGAAGTCCATTACGGCATTGGCCAAAAAGAGAGTAGTATTAGATCGATAAAGAATGTGATATATATGCTAAAGGGCAAAACAAACAAGGAGTGCTTTAGTTGTGATAATATAGCCTGATATCTTTGAAATGATTCATTGTGATTTATAGGGATCAGTATGGAACTCTTTCTTCTTGTGATGCCAGTATATTTTGGCAAGTTGTGGATGATTGTTCGCGACAAGTGTGGATTTTTACGGTAGTTGACAAGAAAGAGGTTTCCCAAACCACAATAATTTCTTCAATGGTGGATAGGCGATTCGATAAGAGGGTGAAGATTGTTAGAAAGTGATGACCGAATCGAGTTCACATGTATGAAGACTTACTTCTTCGAAAATGGAATTCTTTTCCAAACATCTTGCACAAGGACACCATAGCAGAATGGAAGAGTCGAAAGAAAACACAGTCATAGGTGTTTTCTGATCAAATTCTGGGGAGAATGTGTTTTGATCGGGGTACTTGATTAATAGAACACCTTTTGGTTTTGAATGGGAAAACCCTCTATGAAATTTTATACGGGGGGGCGCCCGGTATGATCATTTAAGGGTGATAGGGTCAACATTACGTATGCACGCACAAGGGAAGAATGAGGGACGAGTTTGAGAGTCGAGTCGTAGGTGTGTCTTCTTGGGATACCCCTATGGAAAAAGGAGTTTGAGATCGATGAATATTTAGTCTTAAGAGATGTGAACTTCTACGAGACTAAGTTCCCTTGTGTTGTAGGTTCAAGCAACTTGGTCGACAACATAGAAGTGATCCCGGACGAAATGGAGGGAGAAAGAAACCAGCACAACTTCGAAGAAGACGAGACTAATAATATAGGTTCGAACGAAAATCGAATGGACGAAGTACGGACACCGAATACCAAACCTATGGATCAGCCAGAATTAGTCCGAACAAATGTCGATCCAGATAGAGAAAACGTGGATAAAGTGTAAACAGAAGGTGTCCGGGCTAACGAGTTCCACCGTAAGAACAATTGGGTCAGGGTAAACATCGGAAGCATGAATCGATTCGGTTGCGCGACTATGTCACTGAAACATTATATAAAGAAAGTCCATCAACGTGTCCGCCCGATCCTCAGCAACCCTCAGGTGTGCCTTACTCTTTAGCTCACTATATATCTTGTGATAATTTTTCCTCGCAACACCAAAGCTTCCTTGCATCAATCACCACAGGAACCGAGCCAAAAACCTTCTCGGAGGCAATAAAAAAGGAACATTAGAGAAAATCCATAAAGCAAGAGATCCAAGCATTGGAGGACAATATAACGTGAACATTAGAAATATTGCCACCGGATAAGAAAGCGCTCGGATGTCAATGGGTGTACAAGATCAAGTACAATTCTAATGGAACAATCGAGCGTTATAAAGCTCGGTTGGTCATTTTCGGGAATAAACAAGAGGAAGGCATTGACATCAATGATACATTTGCTCTAGTTGCTAAGGTAGTAACTGTTCGGATCTTCCTGGCAGTTGCGGTTGCGCGAAACTGGGTGCAGATGGATGTTCTTAATGCCTTATTGCACGATGACCTTACGGAGGAAGTTTATATGAAATTGCACTGGGATTTTGTGTTCCTGGTCCGCGCCAAGTATGTCGACTCCAGAAATCTTTGTATGGTTTGAAACAAACCCCACGATGCTGGTTTGCGAAATTGTCAAATGCTTTGATGAAATATAGGTTCAAATAGTTGTACTCGGATTATTCTTTCTTCACAATGCACCAAGGAGGTATGCAACTTAACGTCTTAGTCTATGTGGATGACTTGATTATCTCCAAAAATGACCATAGTGCTATTGAACGATTCAAAGACTATCTTCGCACATGTTTTCACATGAAGGATCTGGGCCTCTGAGGTATTTTGTTATATCCCGCATTTTAGTGCAATCGGATAATTCAAGACTATCGCGGGAAGACGATAAGCAAGGCCACATCTTATTTTGTTTGGCATATGAGTGGTTTATAAAGAATTTAGAAGCGGAAATCTTAAGAAAGGTCAAGGGCATAAAAGGAAAATTCACAATATGACTCGTGGAAATATGGAGGAAGGCTAAGGGTAAATTTGGAACTTTGGAAAAAATTTATTTTTCATGGGTTGCAAGAGAAAAAGGATTGGGCTTAGAATTAATGAATTAGTTGGGCCAAGTGGTCATCCAAGTGGTGTGGGCTTAAGCCCACATAAAAGCTTAATGAATAAGCTTAAAAGAAGACTAAGTCTTCATGAATTATCATAATTTCTCTAGAAATTTCAAGAGCCAAAGAACAAGAAAAAGGAGGAGAAAAGGAAGTGGCCAATTCGGCCTTGAAGAAAAAGAGAGAAACCGTGGAAAAAAAAAAAGAAAAAAAAAGAGGAGAATTTCCAACTTGTTCCTCCTAGCCAAACGTTCCATTGAAGGGTCTTTAACAAAGTGGAGTTGTTATTGGAACAAGAAAAACATATATTCATATAAGTTGGAAGTCCTAGCTACTTGGAGAATCAAGGAAGAAGGTAAGGTTTAATTCCTCTTTTATGTGTTATGAGTGTTTATGCATGTTGTGGTGCATGAAAAATGGATGAAATTTATGTGAAGGAGGTGTAGGTGTGTGTGGCCGTGACCTACAAGGGTAGGCCGTGTGTGTGTGTATGTATTGTGTGTTGTGTTATGTTGTGTGTTGGGTGTTGTTATTATGTGTGGAAACTATGGAATTTCATGAAAAATATGCATGAGGGGTGTAGCGTCCATGTGTGTGTATGTGTAGAAGTTATGTTTTAACCATTTTATTTAGTGTTTGGTTGTTGTTGTTGTGAACGCTATGCGGATGATGGAGGTTGAATGATGTTGATAAGGTTGTGGCCGCGTGGTGGTGGTGTGGAGTGAAGGAAATCGAACTAACTTTTACTTAGTGTGTTGGTTGTGTATAGAGTCAATGATGCTAATCAAGTTAATGATCTTAGAGAAAATGATGATAGTTGGAGACTTGTGATTGAAGTTATGTAAATCGAATGTTATGTTCTTATATGTATGGAAGACAATGATATTGGCATGGTGTTGTTGAAATACATACTATAAGGTTGTTATTGTTTTTATTGAAGTCGGAAGGTTTTGAAGAAAGTAGTAAATTGAAATCATACATCTTGAATGGAATATGTGAATTGTTAGTATGAATATTGGTATTGTTGTTGATAGTTTGGCCGGGTTTGAATTCCCGGATTGTGATTGATGAGAAATTTGGCTATATTGAATGTTGAGGATGGTATATTTACAAAGGAAGTGCTGCCGAAATTTCGGTAGCCAAGTGTGTCCCTAAGAATTCAACTCTACGAACCCTAATAAGAGTTTTGGTAAACATGACCAATTTGCAGATTTCGACGAGATTGCGACGCGAATTCGGAATAGCTAAAGAAGCAGAAAGAGGTATGTAAGGTTTCCCCTTCCTTTCTTGGCATGTCTTAGGCGTATAGGCTCGATTTCGCGCCTCGGGGACTTCCCTAACTCTAGAAATCCGAGATTTAAAATAGTCACTATTCATTCAGTAAGATTGAACTAAAAGTGCTTGAATTGTGAAAGAAGTGTCTAAATATTCTAGAACGTGCAAGGATAAGACCCGATTATCCTAAGGCCTTCATAAGTAACGTCATGACACGTATTATATGTAAGTTGCGTACGCCGCCTCATTTGACTCGAGGTGGGCCCACGGTTCCCGGATTTCCTTTAGTGCCTTGATTATTAAATGATAAGTGTTGTAATTACTTTAATGAGAATACTTCTATGATGATAATAATAACAGAATCAGAGCGCTATATAAACGCTGATAAATATACATGATATGAGTATAAGTACATGATAGATAGAACGCGGTAGCATATAACATAAGTATATATATATATAAAGATATATGTATATATATATAGATGAGTATATATATATGATGAAAGAGCCAGGGCGCTATAGACGCCGATATTTATACATGAAGTATGTATATATATTTACTGGGAAGATGGGGATAAGGGCAGAGCGTTATAAACGCATATCCACTTTCGGTCGGGTATTACATGACATGATATCGTCCCGACGCGGATATATACGGACGCGGGATGTGCATATTATGGCTAAATGGATCGGAAAGAAACGCCTCGGCAATATGATATATTCTATTTTATGTATATATATATATATGAGTAAGGAAAGCTAAGAAAGCACGGCATCTGCCCAAGGGCACTTATATGGACAGGTCATGTTTCTATCCCAGGACTTGCGTTGTAATTCTTTCATGTCGTTATACATGCTTTATGTTTTCGCATATTACTATTCATGCCTTATATACTCGGTACACTATTCGTACTGACGTCCCTTCTTGTGGACGCTGCGTTTCATGCCGCGTTGTGTCGGCGGAGCAAACGGATTGGACCATTAGAGCCCTACCGGCCGTACCTCGACACGCTCCCGGTTGTCCGGAGCCTCACCTCACGTGGTACTCTTTGTGTATATTTTTCGGCACGACAAGCACTCGGCCCTTTCTATGTATAAGTGTACTATGTCTAGAGGCTCGTAGACCGATATGTATATATTCATGTATAGTTAAATATGTGGTATTTGGCATTTTAATGTCTATTATGAAACGATAGTGAAGCTAATTAGTCTATGTCCATAATGACGTTGCTAATGTTAATGTTCGCCCGAAAAAAAAAAAAAAAATACGACCGTTTATACGACTTGCTAAGAGGCACGAGTAACATGGTAGGTAAGGGGTGCTCGGTACAAGTATCGGGTACTCGTCACGCCCCCAGACGGGTCGTGACGAGGCATCGCAGCGCCTGGTTCTGGGGGTTTGTTTACGAGCCGTGTCCGCAGAGTCTTGTTTATGGGTGTGTGTAGCGCGCCACACTTATAAACGCAGGCTACAGGCATTTAGGAAATATGACCTTCTTTGTATTCAAATCGTGCGATAGAGCCATGCTACCGTGTTTCTATATTCCTTTCCTAATCCTATGTTATGGTTTCGAATGCCGCCGAAGAAGAAAGCTAGTGGCGGCGCCCGCAGGGCGAGACAACAGCCGGCCGGCCCGGTGGCAAGAGGCCATCCGGCTATTGACTCGCTAGTTGCCGCACGGCTCGCCGGCAAGATACGGACCCGGGAGACAAAGGGCAGTAAGTGCTAGGGCCCGTGATTTTATCACCCTAAGACCCCCGGAGTTTTATGGGTCAAAACCAGAGGAAGACCCGCAGAATTTCATAGACGAGATGCTGAGGACCCTGAGAATAATACATGCTTCAGATACGTAGTCGGTGGGAATTGGCATCGTACGCAGTTGCGGGATGTAACGGGGCCCCGTGGTATGACGATGGAGATCCCCGTGGGGGAGCAAATGCCCCTCCCCCGATTGGCACAAGGCATTTTTGCGACATTTCTTACCACCGAAGTTCGACGAGCTCGAGTCGATATGTTTTTAAATCTCGCAAGCAAGGGAATACGAGCGTCGAGAATACAACTGACCTCCGCTTTAACTTTCGTTGGCTAGGTATGCCCCGGCGATCGCCGATACGGGAGATCATGTACACCGATTCGTGAGTGGGTTGGGGCCACATATCATTAAGGAGTGCCGACAACTTCACTCCGTGATGGAATGACTATCGCCCGTATCCGTGCTCATGCCAAAACCTCGGAGGAACAATACCCCCACGCGGGAGAGAGCGCTATCCGCATGGGGCTCGGGGAAAAGGGCGATTTCCCGGGGCTGAGGCCGAGTATGAGGGACAAAGGCGCCGAGAAATCTAGGTATTCAAAGCATCGGCGGCCGCCGCACCCCTCGCTTGCCGATGAGCTTCGCAGTCCCGGCATAGAGCCGATTCTAGCGAGCATGACGCCACCCCCGCCGCGCGCGCGCGCGCGTGGTAGGCCACACTCCGGAGAGTGTCTCGCAGTGTGTGCTTGCTATGCTCGCGCGGGTTGGCCATCGGATGCGTGATTGCCCACCGAGGTATGAGGGAGACCAAGCCCGCCCGCCGGTCCGCGGTTGGTTCATCGTCGACCGTACGCCCCGGACGTACTTCCCAAGCTCCGCGGGGCGTGGTCGAGGTGGAGGAGGAGCATCCGGGGCCGGCGCCCCCCCACCGTCTATATGCATTGTCGGGCGACAGACCCCGAGCCTTCCGCACGCGGCCACGTACTTTTTCGGCCCCTTCTATGATATGCGTGTCAGTTGATTCGGATTCTATTTTATTCTACGCCGCCTTTGTATTGCTGAACATATTAAGAATTCGGAAATTAAGACGAAAAGTAGCCATACGTACAGGTAAGAACGAATACTAGAGATTGCGGAGGGCGAAGTTGTGAATGAAGGAAAAGATGTGTTACGTGGGCGATTTGAACCGCTGCTAAGACCCCAACTCGTTCCGTATTATGGGATAAGTAATGCGAGGGAGCGACGCGAAAATACTAACGCTAAGACGCTAAAATGCATTAAAGTTTCAAGGTTAAGCGTGTTAGGGCGAGAGCAATTTCACGATGGGTGACCCCTCGGGAAATATGCGAAAATTCCATAAATGGGGAACAAGAGACGAATGTAAGGTTAGGTAGCCCGGTGTAAATTATAGTATGTAGGGTGGTTAGAAACCCTATAAAAGTCATGTAAGCGGAGACGGACTAGACTAGTAGGAAGGATAGATATGTTGAGCGATATGTGAGATATTTACGAAGAGACCTCCCGAAAGAATTATAATACACCATGAGGTCGGTTAACATTCGAGGACGAATGTTCTAAAGGGGGAGGATGTTATATCCCGCATTTTAGTGCAATCGGATAATTCAAGACTATCGCGGGAAGACGATAAGCAAGGCCACATCTTATTTTGTTTGGCATATGAGTGGTTTATAAAGAATTTAGAAGCGGAAATCTTAAGAAAGGTCAAGGGCATAAAAGGAAAATTCACAATATGACTCGTGGAAATATGGAGGAAGGCTAAGGGTAAATTTGGAACTTTGGAAAAAATTTATTTTTCATGGGTTGCAAGAGAAAAAGGATTGGGCTTAGAATTAATGAATTAGTTGGGCCAAGTGGTCATCCATGGTGTGGGCTTAAGCCCACATAAAAGCTTAATGAATAAGCTTAAAAGAAGACTAAGTCTTCATGAATTATCATAATTTCTCTAGAAATTTCAAGAGCCAAAGAACAAGAAAAAGGAGGAAAAAAGGAAGTGGCCAATTCGGCCTTGAAGAAAAAGAGAGAAACCGTGGAGAAAAAAAAAAAAAAAAAAAAAAGAGAGGAGAATTTCCAACTTGTTCCTCCTAGCCAAACGTTCCATCAAGGTCTTTAACAAAGTGGAGTTGTTATTGGAACAAGAAAAACATATATTCATATAAGTTGGAAGTCCTAGCTACTTGGAGAATCAAGGAAGAAGGTAAGGTTTAATTCCTCTTTTATATGTTATGAGTGTTTATGCATGTTGTGGTGCATGAAAAATGGATGAAATTTATGTGAAGGAGGTGTAGGTGTGTGTGGCCGTGACCTACAAGGGTAGGCCGTGTGTGTGTGTATGTATTGTGTGTTGTGTTATGTTGTGTGTTGGGTGTTGTTATTATGTGTGGAAACTATGGAATTTCATGAAAAATATGCATGAGGGGTGTAGCCGTCCATGTGTGTGTATGTGTAGAAGTTATGTTTTAACCATTTTATTTAGTGTTTGGTTGTTGTTGTTGTGAACGCTATGCGGATGATGGAGGTTGAATGATGTTGATAAGGTTGTGGCCGCGTGGTGGTGGTGCGGAGGAAGGAAATCGAACTAACTTTTACTTAGTGTGTTGGTTGTGTATAGAGTCAATGATGCTAATCAAGTTAATGATCTTAGAGAAATGATGATAGTTGGAGACTTGTGATTGAAGTTATGTAAATCGAATGTTATGTTCTTATATGTATGGAAGACAATGATATTGGCATGGTGTTGTTGAAATACATACTATAAGGTTGTTATTGTTTTTATTGAAGTCGGAAGGTTTTGAAGAAAGTAGTAAATTGAAATCATACATCTTGAATGGAATATGTGAATTGTTAGTATGAATATTGGTATTGTTGTTGATAGTTTGGCCGGGTTTGAATTCCCGGATTGTGATTGATGAGAAATTTGGCTATATTGAATGTTGAGGATGCTATATTTACAAAGGAAATGCTGCCGAAATTTCGGTAGCCAAGTGTGTCCCTAAGAATTCAACTCTACGAACCCTAATAAGAGTTTTGGTAAACATGACCAATTTGCAGATTTCGACGAGATGCGACGCGACTCCGAAATTCTAATAGCTAAAGAAAGTAAAGAGGTATGTAAGGTTTCCTTCCTTTCTTGGCATGTCTTAGACGTATAGGCTCGATTTCGCGCCTCGGGGACTTCCCTAACTCTAGAAATTCGAGATTTAAAATAGTCACTATTCATTCAAGAAGATTGAACCAAAAGTGCTTGAATTGCGAAAGTGTCTAAATATTCTAGAACGTGCAAGGATAAGACCCGATTACCCTAAGGCCTTCATAAGTAACGTCATGACACGTAACATATGTAGATGATTGCGTACGCCGCCTCATAAAAATCGAGGTGGAATGTTAAACCATGGTTGGATAACCCAATTCTATTATATAGGTAAAGACTATTCTAAAGACTCTTAAACGATAAGTGAATTATAATTACTTTAATGAGAATACTTTCACGATGATAATAATAATATCGTAATCGAGAGCGCTATATAGACGCTGATAAATATACATGATATAAGTATAAGTATATGATAGCGTAACCGCAGCGCTATAGACGATATATGTATATAAGTATATATATATATATATGATGAAAGAACGGAGGCGCTATAGACGCCGATATATATATATACGAAGTATGTATATATATATTTGCGGGAAGACGGATATTCATACATGGAATATATATATTTACTGGGAAAATGGAGGTAATGGCGTTATAAATACGCATATCCACCCGATCGGTTGGTATTACATGATTTGATATCGTCCGGACGCGGGACGCCCGACGCGGGATGTATATATTTATGGTTAAATGGGATCCGGCCGCCGACGCCCCGCAATATAATATATTTTATTTTTATGTATATATATATATATATGAGTAAGAAAAGCTAAGAAAGCACGGTACCGCCCAAGGGCACTTATATGGACAAAGTCATGTTTCTATCCCCGGACATGTGTAATTCTTTTATGTCATTATACATGCTTTATGTTTTCGCGATTACTATTCATGCCTTATATACTTGGTACTTATTCGTACCGACGTCCCTTCTTGTGCGACGCCGTGTTTCATGCCGCGCGGTTCGCGTACGTACGGATTGGACCCTTAGAGCCCTACCCGGCCAAGTACACTTAGCGGCGCTCCGTTGTCCGAGCCTCACCGTGGTACTCTTTTGTGTATATTTTCGCACGAGAGTACTCGCCCTTTCTATGTATAAGTGTACTATGTCTAGAGGCTGAAGTAGATATGTATAGTCGGTTATGTATAGTTAAATATGTGGTATCTTGGCATTTTAATCCGTTGTATGAAACGATAGTGGTTAATTAGTCTATGTCCATAATGACGCCGCTAATGTTAATGTTAGGTTCGAAAAAATACGGCACCGTTTATACGACTCGAAGCAAGAGGCACATGCAACACGTGCAGGTGCGGGGTGCCTCCCGTACAAGCACGGCACGCGCCGCCCCTAGACGGATCGGTGGACATATTTTCTCGAGTCGAAGTTCCGACGTGGTCCAACCGGTTATTTTTCTCACAACGGAAATATCCCTTGG